>NC_054535.1:53967621-54220164 GCF_017654505.1 Polyodon spathula | reverse complement strand
ATTTAATAAATGAACAGACATGAAATAAAAGGTTGTAAGACAAACAAAAACAGGACACGGCACATACGCCAAAATAAACAGACAAACAAAAGGACTAAACAAAACACAGTGAGCAGATATTTAACTTAACTATTATTATTACCTCCATTTCCAATCCTGTTCTCCACTCACCGAAAACACAACCCAGAGTGAGTGTAAACATGTTGCTTTTATGCAGCTGTAATGAGACTTTATTGCTAATCAATCATTCAGTTGGAGGATTGGTACAACTGCACATGAATTAATAACGTGCAATTCCCTGTGCCTAAATACAAATATACAATTTAAACACCCGTGTTACACAGACCCATTCTCTCCCGTGTACCAATGACTAGGGAGGTTTGAAAATGCTGTCAGCTCCCCTGCCGGTAGTGGCACAGCTGACAGCATGGTGGTCAACTCCTGCAGCGCAAAGGCTGCTAAGGAAGGTGGTCTCCTGACCTCTTCCCCTTCTCAGCCGGCAGCTCTCTTCTGTGGGACTCCAGCCACAAGAACTCCTACAGCGAAATTTCTGCAGGGAAATGTGGTCTCCTGACCTCTCCCCCCTTCTTCATAGCCAGCAGCTCCCTCTGGTGGGACTCTGGCCACACTGACCCCTGCTGCCAAGCAGAGCCGACTGCGACCCCTGACGAAGCAGTTCCGGCGAAACCAGGCCAAGGCAGCAACGGCCCTGGGAGGCGAACTCGGGGGGGACCCCCTGGCCTAGAGGCGGCAGCGGGGGCTACGCTTTTCTACTGCTAACGGTGGCTCCTTGGCAAATGCGGAGCGGCAGGCAAACCCCAGGTGATTGGAGCGGCAGGCAAAACCAGGCGATGCGGAGCGGAGGCAACCCCGGCGATGCGAAGCAGTCATCCTTCGCGAAGAGAGGCAGACCCTGGGGCGATAACGTGTAAGGGCGTCAGGAAGTGGGGTGGGGGTTTATGCATGGGCTGCTGAGGACCGCCAGTATCTAGTCCTGGTCCTTCTGGTGAAGAAAGAGGAAGCTCCTGCTCCTCTCCCCCTAATGGAGGCAGAGGCAGCTCCAGCTCCAATCCTCATGATGGTGGGGGAAGTAATACCAGCAGACATTCACCCTCTGCTGCTGGAAAGGAGCCCAGCAGGCATTCACCCTCTGCTGGTGGAAAGGGACCCAGCAGACATTCACCTCTGCTGGTGAGGGAAGTGATACCAACAGGCATTCATCCTCGAGATGGGGACAGGGGGACCAGCAGGCATTCACCTCGGCTGGTGGACGGGAACAGAAGGCTTTCCCTTCTGCTGTGGAGAGGTGGCGGAGGCAGATGGCAGCTCTGTTGCCTGCTCATGGTGGTGGAGGTTGGGGCGGAGGCGGAGGCAGCTCCTTCTGCTCTGCTCCTGCCGGTGGAGGTGCGGAGGCAGAGGCAGCTCCTGCTGCTCTGCTAGTGGCAGTGGAGGTGGCAGAGGCAGAGGTAGCTCCAGCTGCTCTGCTCCTGCCGGAGGAGGTGGCGGAGGCAGAGGCAGCATGTAGCCTCCTGGCGACGGAGATGGGAGCGGCGTTCTCCACTCAACGAACACACAAAACCCGAGTGAGTGAAAACATGCTGCCTTATGCAGCTGTACCGAGACTTGATTGCTAATCAGTCATTCAGTTGGAGTCTCGGTTAACTGCATGTGAATTAATAAAGTGCATTTCCCTGTGCTTAAATACAAATATATATTTTAAAGGACTCGTGTTACACAGACCCATTTATAACCCATGTACCAATGACTATACACCAACATTAACACACAAAACACAACATACAACACAGAAATACAGCACAGGGGCGGGCCACTTTGCCACAGACTGCCACAGCACAAAACAGACACAGTCTTGATACTGAATTGACAATCTTGCTTTTATACTTTCTTTACCATGTATAATGTTATTCTGTTTGTCAGTCTCACTGTTTGTGTTTTTGGTATTTCAGACCACATGAATCCACATAGTGCCTGAAGCTTATGCTTAACCATTTAAAAAATCCAATAGAACAGAGAGATAGAACAGGATGGCTTTGTCATTTGTCCTTGACCCCTGAGCTACAGTACCAGCTAAGTCCACCTAACACTTGGGCCTTATACATTCATTAATACTATATTTGAAACAGTAGTAGTAAAATGATTGTTACATGAAATCAAACCTAAATATAAATTACCTGAGATAATGAGACAGTTGTTCTCTCTGTTATGACAAGAATTTGCATTGATGCCCACATCACTGTGCAAGTTTTATAGGCTCCTTGACACTTACTAACATTTAAGCAAAATCTGGGTCTCCTCTCTACAAATTATGGATCAGTAAAACTACATTTATGAATGCCTGTTATGCCCATAGTTTAAATACACAATATGGTTGCTCACTTTCCTATAACCTTTATTTCACTAAGGGTCTGGATCAAGAGCCTGTAATCTTAGTAATTCTAGATCTTATAATTACATCCTGTGAGTGTGGGATTCAGATGCTCATGACTGAAAAATTGGAATGTCAAAATTCTCAAATTATATTGTCACCAATATTCAGTATTTTAAGATCCAAAATGTGACATCATTGGATGAATAGCTCTTTCACATGTCAGGAAAATATTAGAAAGTCTTTATTAGTACCATCCCGGCTCTTTATTGTGGCTGCATTGTAATACAGCAGACTTTGCCTTTGTTATTTAAACAAAGTGTATCTGACTTTTTTCATAACAATAATTACTGACATTGTTTATTACTGAACTGAATGAAGGAACTGCACACTTTCTTGCCTTATATACCTCTTGAGTTTATGCTTACGTCAACATAATGGTTGTTCTGCTTTTTTATGTTTGTTTCCCCCAAAATGATTAAGTACTTCATTATTTACATGACCCTAAAGCAAAAACAATATTTTGAAAGGCATTACAGCTATCATTTACACATGGTGATATGGACATGATTAATATATTGTTAAGATGCCCAGTGGTCAAGGATAAAAAAAATTACTTGCAGGCTATCGTTTTATGAAGTTTATGAAATCTGTAATATAGTGGTAGAATTTCTGAGATCAGGGACGTCCATTTCAAAACCATATATTATCGTTATTATTATTTGTGTTCCCAATTATTTATTTTTCTCCCAGTCTGGACTCCCCCATCTCCTCACCACCACTAATCAGTCAAGCTTACAAGCACTGAGGTTGCCTTCACTTTTAGCCAATAGCTCCAGGCCTTCAGTGTTGCTAGGCTACTGAACGTCGAATGCAGAGCCAGTAATCTTTTGAGGCGGATAATTAAAAAATAATGTAACTAATGAAATATGGGCCAGTCTAAGTTTTTTTTTTTTTTTCAAATTTTCCACAAGACTGGAAACCCCAGTAATCAGCCACTGGTTTACTATTTTTCCAAAACGGCAATTTGGAGAATGTCCAATGTTGACACAACTTTACCTCCCCAGAATTAAATGCTGTCGCCAAACACTGAATGTATGGATTGAATTACTTTATGATGTATCACTGATATTTAAACAAAATATATAAAGTCATATTTACTGTACAACCTTGCCTCACTTATTTTCTTGACTGATTCATATATTACATATGCACTGCAGACTCAGCTCATAGTGTAAATATAACTTGATATATTTTGTTTAAAAATACAATACATCAAAAGTACTAAAAATGAACAACTATTATTGATCGTCATATTGGGGGAGGGGGAAGATTTTGCCATTGCGCAGGAAAAAACATTGATTTATCAAAATGTTTAGGACAATCAGTTATTAAATATATTGTACAGTATATGTGTATTTTATTTGTATAATATTTGATATATATTTTTTAAATCCTGTTGATCCGTGTCAGGTCTTTTATCTTTATTTTTCTAGACTTTTTTATATTTGATCATCAATCTTCTCTGCCACTTTTCCCTGTTTGAGTAAATCAGTTAATAAATTAATGTAAAATCATGTCGATCCGTGTCAGGTTTATTTCTTCTTCTTAATTATCTACTGTTTCCTGAAAATACGTTTTTTTTTTTTGTTTCATTCATTGGCCATAATTAGGACTTTCATTCAAGGTTTTATTGTTTCCTGTTGAGTTGGACTCCTTGTGTATTTAATTTGTATAACATTTGATAGCTATTTTTAATCCTGTTGATCGTTGTCAGGTCTTTCCCGATCAGGCACGCTTTTCTAGACTTTTAGTTAAATTGATCATCAAAAATACAAACGAACAACAAATTTAGAATCTACGACAGTTTAATTCAGGTAAAATCAGTTAACTGGGAAATATAATGTTAAAGATCATGTTTATCCGTGTCAGATGAGGGGCACGACCTTTTCAATTCACGTGAATTTGAGAATTTAGTGAATTTCCGTGAACCTAGGTTTTTTATGAATAATAAAAAAAACAAGGATATAACTTATAATTTGTCACTGTGTCCTACTAATTTGGAAAGTTGTTGACCTTGTATGGATAATTTAAATTGGATATATAATGATAACAGTACAACCACGTTCAAATTTTAGGTATGTAACAGGTTCCAAAAATGTCGATGAATTTTGGGAATCACTATGTCAAAGGATAATTCTGTTTGTAAAAGTACATTTGTTATCCTGAATTTGGATTTAGGGATACATTTAACTTGAGTACATTTCATGTTTGTTTGTTTTTTTAAAATATATATATTGTCAGGTTTTAATATTCTAAGAAGACATGAATACAGTAGAATTTCTGTTAGCAAATAATTTTGCTACACTGGAGGAAGTGCAGAAACTCCAAATCAAAAGGTTGGGACCCAGCAGGCCTCCCATAAAATTAGTGCAGGTGAACAGTGACAGAGGATGAGCATACACTCAAACATTTAACAAGTCCTGTTATAAGCCGAGGCCATGGGGCTGTGCAAGTGAAAGCCACAATGCACTGTTTTGCTTTCCTTGTCTCCTTTTTGCTAAGGCTCGGGATGACACTGATGCAGCATGGTCAAGAACTGGAGTTACAGACCTGCAACCTCTGTCCCCCAAATCAAAAAAGCATGAGGTTTCTAGAGTTCATAAAACATGTGAAATGCATCTAGGTATGTTAGGTAGAGTGACTATTGCTGTCCAATTTAGCAGTGCTTACCGAAACACCATAAAGAAGCACAATGAAGAAGTGCATAATTGTGTGCATAAAGTTCTGTGAAGCTTTTGAATTGGCCCTACAAGCTCATGATGAAACATCATCATCATCTATTCCTGGTGAGTTTCTTGGATGGGTAGATTTAGTTTCAAATACGGACCAGGCTATGGAAACACACTTGAAGATGGCCAGTGTTTAAAAGCACCTCAAAGACTGTTCAAAATGAACTTCCAGGCTGCATGTTAGTTTGCAGGGAAAATATTGTGAAAGAACTGAACCAGACTGATTATGTTGCTATGCAATTGGATAAAACCAGTGACATTACAAATATTTCCCAAAGTGTACTAGTTTTTAGGTACATTATTGCTACATTGTCTTATGGCCTTTCTGTTGGCATAGTGTAGGCCTATATTTTAATACTGCATTGGTGCCTATCCAACATACTTATTTAATGTATTACTCTACCTTTACGCAGACCACGTTAAGTCTCCATTGTCATTTGAGTTTCTCAGTTTCAGAGAAGTTAAATAGATTTCCAATGCATAGGGACATGCATTGGGAATTTATTTATTGCTGAATTAAACAATACTGTATAGTTTTCTAGAAAATGGTAAAGACAGTGATAGTAGTGAAGATAGGTAGTACTTCGAACCTATGATCCCGTAACAGACTCCTCCTTGAATGACACACTGGTACAACACTGGTATTTGCTTTAAATACTTTAAATATGTTCTGTTTAAAAGACTATGAAGTGTTTAGCATAACAAGGAAAACATTAATTGTTTTTTTTTTTTTTTAATTGGTGGTGCATTTATGTACAGTACACCACTGAATATATACAGTACAATTACTTGCCAGTAAAAGGCTGCAAACATGGTCAGTATATACAGTGATGTGGCTCAATAACAAGTAGAAGAGTAAATATGAATTTCTCTAAAGTAAAATAATTTTGTGAATTTTTTGACTCCTTACAATGTGCATTTCTTTCTAGTGTGACTCAAAGGAGGGGATTATTATTATTATTATTATTATTATTATTATTATTATTATTATTATTATTATTTTTTTTAATTATTATTATTATTATTATTATGTTTTAAGCCTTTTAATCACAGCTCACCCAAAACAAAGAATGGAGTCTTAAGTGAGATCAGGAATGAAAAGGTAATTTTCGTTTTATATATTAATGTTTCTGTGGCAACAAAAATGAAATGCCATTGAAAAAAGTAGGACCTATAAGACCTTTCTAATTTAGCTTTTGTTTAAATTCATTTAGAATAAAACATATTGGGCTCTATTCTGACCACAGTGCAAAGTAGAGGCCCTAGCGCAGTGAGCTTCCTGTACCACGCAAGGACGTTGGTTGTCAGTGGACCTTTTGTGGCAGAGCCTCATCCCGTCAGAATGTAAAATTTAAAAGGCCAAGTGGTTCACAGAAGACTGGCAAAAGGAACAAAGCCAAAGTGGTACATATGCTTGTCCTTGAAGGTTGTATGCATTCTGCAAGGACCAAAAGCATGCTGAAAAAATGGCTTGAAATGTGGAAAATATTCTTAAAGACCATCTACTCTTAGTTTCTAGTGTGGAATCTAAAGGTGTGTTTATCCAAACCCTAGTTAGATATAGTAGAAAAGTAAGTTGCTGTTAGTGATGCACTTTTCTTATAACCTTTGCGGCATGTAGAACTTACTGTGCAAATCATTATATACTGTAACAATTAAACTGCTTTGGAAACTAAAGACGTTAGTCTTGTAGTATGGTTGAACATTCTTCTTTCAGAGATTACACTGAAACCAAATGTGAACATTTGACTTCATTTTATTATTTTTTTACATTCTGTAGATTTAATTGCTTAGTTATAAATAAAAAATAAAAAAAGCACATTATTCATTATTTAATTTGGGAAAAAAGGGAGGTCATGCATCAACTTTTACCACCAGTTCGTCATTTATAAATAACTTTACATAATGCATGGGTCAGGAAGGTACTCGTGTATTGCATTGTGTCCAGACAGAGATATCTATTTTATCAGGACATAATACAATTGTACCTTCCTGACCCATTAATTCATTGGATTGTGAGAAGTGTTAATTCATGCCTTTGGGTTTTGAAGAAATAACAGTTTTGTGAATTGCTGATGGGTTCTTGTAAAATCTCTGAGTTGTCATTGCTCTGCGTGATGTCTCTGGCAGTAAGGTCTTTCTTTCCGTGGTAAGAAAAGCATCTTTTTAGGATGCAGTTCAAAGCAGGTAGAATTTAAAGCTTTACTTGCCACCGTCAGCAAGATGAGTGGTCCTGTGGTTACAGGAGGGTGCAATAATGAGCTATAGCAAGATCCTACAGTTACCTGCACAATCACCTCAGGTCTGCTACCACACACAAACCATGAGCAACAAGACCAAGAAGCAGAGTGAATTTGTCATGCTGCTAAAGTCTTTATCTCCTGGTTTGGACAAAAGGTTTTTAAAAATAGGTTCACAAGCAGAGTTCGCAGGAGTTCAAGATTTCTTCATCAGCTGCTGTGGCAATTCAAACAGGAAAAGAAAATAATGAACTTCCAAGCGTATTATTTATTTATTTATTTATTTATTTATTTCTTAGCAGACCCCCTTATATGGGGCAACTTAGAGTTGTTACAAAGTACCAGATTAAAAAATACAAAAAATACAAAATATCCTTCAATGCAATTGGTCCTGTATATAATAAAAACTATCTAAACTTGACAGTTTCCCATCTATCAACTTCTGACAGATCTCTTGGCTTTCTTGCAAATTCCATAAGTATATATTGCCTATAGCCTGTTAAACCTTGGGAAATGGCTGTAACTGAACAAGAACATAACCTACATGAGAGAGGACCTTTCAAACATAAACTACATGAGAGAGGAGCTTTCAACCATAACCTACATGAGAGAGGACCTGTTGTTATCTCAAGTGGACTTGGCAGCCATCGATTCCTTTGTTTTGTACAAGGAGTGCACCAGGAAAAATATCAGTAGGAGAGATTTCATCTTGAAGCTAGCCACGACGCTTCGGCAGAAACATTTTGAACAGCAGGCTGCTGTAGCTCAATCTGGAGTCTGTGCCGCACAGAGTGAAAATATACTTTCATTTTAAATTAAAAAACTTTCATTTTAACAGTTTTGTATGTACATATATCTGTTTACACACTAGTTTCTTTTGAAATGTTTATTTTATTATAGTTTTTAAATTTTGAAGTAACACTTTAGAATGTGGTAAATTGGCCCCTTTTAAGTTTAGTTGTTCATTTAAATATGGCGTTTCAGCTGTGTAGATGTTTGACATGATGTGCTTGAATAAAACTTTTGAGTTGTAGCCTGATACTTTGTCTTTCATTTTAATATTGATGTTGTTTAAAATGTAACCATAATGACTGCTGGCAGCGGTTTTAGGTATGAGTATAACCGTGACGATTCTAGTGTTAAATGGTGAAATACAAAGTAAAGGGTTTGCCTGAAAGAAGGGTACTGCGTAAGTTCACTGTAATGTCACTTTAATTCTGCATAAAACACACATTAACCTTTAAAGCTGAAGTCCACTGGATTGTAAATAGATTGTAGCTTAAGAGGAAAATGTAATCAATGGGACTCAGAGTCTATATTGTCGAATAAAAAAAAATAAAAGTTCTTACAGTGTATTCAGCCAATGCACAGAGCAACTACTGTACTGCACAGATTGTTCTACTCACTTCAAGCGCAAGATTTGAAATCTCAGGCATTATTTGCACACGGTTATTTATTTATTTATTTATTATGCATGGTTATTATAAACGGTGAAAAATTGACATTCATCTAAAAGTGGGGGTGGGGTGATAGTTCAAATATGGACGTTGACTCGGCAGAATCCAGTAATAAATAATATTTGAGTGTTTTGAAAATGACAATTCACAACAATCAATCTCCTTATTTATTTTTCAGTTATTCTTAATATAAAATTGTCATTCTAACAGAAGAAACCCAGTATTGAACTACATTCTTTATTAGCTATGTGGCTACATGTCACTATTGACTCACGTTGTTGTCTGAGATAATGCTATAACATGTATTATACATGTTTATTTTTTAATTTATATTGTAAGATGTACTCAATTATAGATTAGGCTACAATTGCATAATGCTTATCTTTGTTAAAATATTGTAAGCATATGCAATAACACACCAGAAAGTGGCCCCCATTGAATGGTAATGCACACCATCTAAACCATCCCTCACAGGCTACTGGACTATTACAAAACAAATAAAACCCCTCCCTGGTTCCCCAACACACATGCCCACAATCACAGCACACAAATCCCCAACACAACACAGTAGCCAAACAATTACAACTATTAAATTGCACTGATGATGCACAGCACCAGCTCGAGAGGCAGGTACTCACAGGCACAGTCCAACATTCATCTAATATCTCCTGTGCTGTCCCACCACTGGGCCAATGACCATCGCAATCATTGGCACTACAATGACAGCACGTACTTTCCAGATACGTACTCCTTGACAAACCATCAGCTGGTCAGAAACTCCATTGACAGGCAGATACACAACCCCCGAAGAGCTCTTGCTTGCAGTTCAGTTTAATGAAATGCCGATGTCCTTTGACTGCCCCTTTGTCAGTAGACCGGACTACTGCTCGAATTCAATAGTCTCTGTAGCATCTACAGGCAATTTCCCCAGCTTGCACTGATTGTTGCTGTAGATGCCCCTTCTAGTGAAGGACACTGCATCTTTACTATGGGGGCATATCTGCTTAGACCAGCAAAAAAGCATTAGTTCCATTTTAGTTTAATATTTTTTTTTTTTTACATTTTCAGGCAGCTCAACACACAATCATTTGCCCAGAACTTGCTCAATAAACACTGGTTCTGGGTGCATTCTGCCACCACTATAGTACCGCTAACAGGTTGAAGTTTTAAAATAATCAAAATGTCACCCCCCACACAGTGCTCAAACATCCTAAATATTTTTTTATTTTTCTACTACCTGCAGATTTCTCTTGAGTATATATTATAGATATATCTATATATATATTATATATTAGTATAATATATATATATATATATATATATATATATATATATATATATACAGCTCTGGAAAAAATTAAGAGACCACTGCAAAATTATCAGTTTCTCTGGTTTTACTATTTATAGGTATGTGTTTGGGTAAAATGAACATTTTTGTTTTATTCTATAAACTACTGACAACATTTCTCCCAAATTCCAAATAAAAATATTGTCATTTAGAGCATTTATTTGCAGAAAATGACAACTGGTCAAAATAACAAAAAAGAGGCAGTGTTGTCAGACCTCGAATAATGCAAAGAAAATAAGTTCAGATTCATTTTTTAAACAACACAATACTAATGTTTTAACTTAGGAAGAGTTCAGAAATCAATATTTAGTGGAATAACCCTGATTTTCAAGCACAGCTTTCATGCGTCTTGGTATGCTCTCCACCAGTCTTTCACATTGATGCTGGGTGACTTTATGCCACTCCTGGCGCAAAAATTCAAGCAGCTCGGCTTTGTTTGATGGCTTGTGACCATCCGTCTTCCTCTTGATCACATTCCAAAGGTTTTCAATGGGGTTCAGGTCTGGAGATTGGGCTGGCCATGACAGGGTCTTGATCTGGTGGTCCTCCATCCACACCTTGATTGGCCTGGCTGTGTGGCATGGAGCATTGTCCTGCTGGAAAAAACAATCCTCAGAGTTGGGGAATATTGTCAGAGCAGAAGGAAGCAAGTTTTCTTCCAGGACAACCTTGTACTTGGCTTGATTCATGCCAAAGCTGCCCGATTCCAGCCTTGCTGAAGCACCCCCAGATCATCACCGATCCTCCACCACATTTCACAGTGGGTTCGAGACACTGTGGCTTCTAGGCCTCTCCAGGTCTCCGTCTAACCATTAGACGACCAGGTGTTGGGCAAAGCTGAAAATTGGACTCATCTGGGGGTGCTTCAGCAAGGCTGGAATCAGGCAGATTTGTCTTTGTGAAGGATGCATGAATCAATTCCATTCTATGGTATCAACCAAACAGGAAACTAGATATTTTCAAACAGGAAATAGAGATGACAATGACCCAAAGCACACAGCCAAAGCTACACTGGAGTGGCTAAGGAACAAAAAGGTAAATGTCCTTGAGTGGCCCAGTCAGAGCCCTGACCTAAATCCAATCGAAAATGTGTGGCATGACTTAAAGATTGCTGTCCATCAACGCTCCACAAGGAACTTGACAGAGCTTGAACAGTTTTGTAAAGAAGAATGTTCAAATATTGACAAATCTAGAGACCTATCCCCACAGACTCACAGCTGTAGTTGCTGCCAAAGGTGCTTCCATCAAGTATTAACTCAGGGGTGTGGAGAATTATCCAGTTATGATCATTCAGCTTTGTATTTAAAATTTTTTCAATAAAAAATTTTTTCCCCTTAACATTGTGGAGTATGGTATGTAGATAAGTGGAAAAAATCCTCAATTAAATACATGAAACTCAGAGGCACTGACACAACAAAATGTAAAAAAAGTTCAAGGGGGTGTAGCCTTTCTATAGGCATTGTAGATATTGCGTGAGTGGACTCAAGTCAATTAGTTGCTTGCAAGGGATGCCAATTTTGGTTTATGAAAAATGTATAAAATATCTTTAACATATTTTTAAATATATTCTATTATTTCAAGAAACATAATGGGAAAATATAAGATTCATACATTTCTTATATATTACAAATATATTTTTGTTCCGTATGGGTAAACACACCTGTAATAAAAGAAAACAGATAGAGGAAAATGCAGACCACGTACGTATCTTATATGTATATATCATGTTCTTAAAGCTGTTTGTGTGTTGCTTAGTAGCAGTAGTCGCACAACGTGCAATTGCGTAGAGTTTACTGATCGACCACAGGTTGGGACTTGTGCAACTTGATGAAATTATAAATATTGACTCCATATTATCAGTAAGGGCTTCTCGATGAGCAATCCCAAGCAAAATAGTGGCAATCCAGAATTATGTACTATATATATATATATATATATATATATATATATATATATATATATATATATATATATATATATATAATATATTAGGATATGAACGAATAATGGCCTTCTTCCTAATATTAGTAATGATGAAGTGTCTTTAATTTTTACGAATATTAGGCAGTACTCATTGCAAAAGACGTGCTTGAAATCAATGAGAATTGGTCTCTCATTCCAAACACGCCTCCCTCTGCAGTCTTTGACACTGGCAGTCAATCGGTGTAGGGAAGAAGGGTACGGAGTCATTGCTTCAGGAAGGGAAAAGTATCGCTGAATTACGCTTAAATTAGTTTCAGCGTCAAGAAAAAGGGCTTGTGTTGTCATAATTTAAATAAAATATGTTTTATTTTACTTTATACTGACTAGTAAATTTGGATGCTCTGCTGCATTTGTGAAAGTATTCTGATGTTGTTCTAACAAAAAATCACTTATCATGGTATTCATGCTAAGTGCATTCTGGGAGCTGTAGTTCAAATGGAAGCATGTGTCTATGTGATTGCATTTTTTACAGGGTATCCCAGAACTATAGGTCCCACAGTGGCCTGCTGATCCAAACGGCTTGTGTAACAAGCACACTTCATCAGGGGCGGGATTCCTTGCCGAGAGGATTTCAAAAAGTCCTGGATGCTAGACAGTTATCTTTTTATTATTAATAACTCAGTAACTGTTTCATATTTTTTTCACCAAACATTCGAAAGGCCCTACCTCAGCACAGACCATGTGTACCTTACTCGGCTTTGTGCAGAAATTCAGTACTGTATAATCTGTATATGAGAGCAAAAAACAGAAAAAAAATACAAGTATGAGGGAAAAAGGGTATCGTTAACCGCACAAGGTGGCATCATGAAACTCTCCACACTTTCACAACATCGCAAGTTAATGGAACATGCAAATTTGTGGACAATTCCAACAAACCCACCAAAGTTATTAACACTAGACTCGTCGAGATTTCAGAAAACATTGCACGGCTTGAGCTATTGGTGGTAACTCTATTCAGAGGACAGGCAGACGAGAAAAAAGTAGCGTAGCTATATCACACTGTATTGTGATTCAATGTGTATATTTTGTGACAACTGCTAAGAAAATTAATAATAATAATAATACAAATAATAATAATAATAATATTATATGTATGTGTAGAATGACTTTCATTAGTGTTTCAGCACTCGACAGGAATATATCATTGATTTGATTTTATTACAAAGTCCAGACTAAATTGTCGACTATATTGTATTGATTTCAATATGCCGCATAAACTACGGGGTCTGGTGATTGCAGAAGCAAGTGCTTTTTACAAACACCATATGGGTATTTAATTAAAATATTTAGCAACACTTAAGAACAGACATGTACGAGATAGTCACATACCCGGAGATAATTAAATTTAAAAAACGTTCAAAAAGCGCCTATGGCGGTGCTAGTGTTAAAATGGAAAGTTAAAGGTTTAACATTGAGCACCCAAATCAACCCATACTATGTATATATATATATACACACACACACACACACACACACACACACACACACACACAGTGGCTTGCAAAAGTATTCAGACCCCTGACCAGTTCTTTCATATTACCGAATTACAAATGGTACAATGAAATTTCGTTCTGTTTGATATTTTATTTTTAAACACTGAAACGCAGAATCAATTATTGTAAGGTGACATTGGTTTTATGTTGGGAAATATTTTTAAGAAAAATAAAAAACTGAAATAGCTTGCTTGCGTAAGTGTTCAACCCCTGTGCTGTGGAAGCTCCCAGTTTGCACTGATGAAAGAAATTGCCCTAATGATGACACAATTAGCTTACCATTGGCCTCCACCTGTGAACCATTAAAGTTGCTGTCACATTTTCTGGATAAAAACCCCACTGTTGAAGGATCATTGGTAAGGCTGTGAATCTGAAGGAAAATGAAGACCAAAGAGCATTCTACAGAAGTTAAAGATAAAGTAATACAAATGCATAGATTAGGGAAAGGGTACAAAATAATATCGAAGTGTTTGGATATCCCAGTGAGCACAGTTGGATCTCTAATCAGGAAGCGGAAGCTACATCACACCACTCAGGCACTGCCAAGAAAAGGCCGTCCCTCAAAACTCAGCACTCAAACAAGAAGGAGAGAGAAGCCACAGAGAGGCCACCGATCACTTTGAAGGAGCTACAGAGTTCAGTGGCTGGGAGTGGAGTAATGGTGCACCAGTCAACCATATCAAGAGCTCTACATAACACTGGCCTGTATGGGAGGGTGGCAAGAAAGAAGCAGTTACTCAAAAAGTACCATCTGAAAGCACGTCTGGAGTTTGACAGAAAGCATGGGAGTGACCCAGCTGCAATGTGGGAAAAGGTTTTGTGGTCAGATGAGAACAAGATAGAGCTTTTTGGCCAAAACTCAAACAAAATCACACTGCCCATGCCTCAAGACACACCATCCCTACAGTGAAGTATGGTGGTGGCAGCACCATGCTGTGGGGATGCTTCTCATCAGCAGGGACTGGGCATCTTGTTACAATTGAAGGAAGAATGGAGGAAGCAAAATACAGAAAAATACTGCAAGAGAATCTGCTTCAGTCTGCTAAAAAACTGAAGCTTGGGATGAAATTCACCTTTCAGCAGGACAATGATCCCAAGCACAAGGCCAAAGCAACATTGGAGTAGCTCAAGAACAAAAAGGTGAATGTCCTACAGTGGCCCAGTCAAAGTCCTGATCTCAATCCCATTGAGAATCTGTGGCACTATTTGAAAATTGCGGTCCACAAGCGTCGTCCAACCAACCTGAACAACCTGGAGCAAATCTGCCAAGAAGAATGGGCCAAAATCACTCTGACACTGCGTGCAAAGCTGGTACATACTTATCCCAAAAGACTTAAAGCTGTTATTGCAGCGAAAGGTGGCTCTATCAAATATTAATGTGTGGGGGATTGAATATTTATGACAGCAAGATATTTCAGTTTTTTATTTTTCTTAAAAATATTTCCCAACATAAAACCAATTTCACCTTACAATAATTGATTTTGAGTTTCAGTGTTTTAAAATAAAATATCAAACAGAACGAAATTTCGATGTACCATTTGTAATTCAGTAATATGAGAGAATTGGTCAGGGGTCTGAATACTTTTGCAAGGCATTGTGTGTGTGTGTGTGTGTGTATATATATATATATATATATATATATATATATATATATATATATATATATATATATATATATATATATATATATATATAGTAAAAGATCCTCACACTCTTACGGTTCGTTGCCCCTTTAAGAACCGACCCAGGACATTTTTAATAAACAATGAAAACAGAAACAAAACCTAACTCCGTTTTGGAGCTCTGACTATAAACCAACAGGTCCCTGACTAACACGCAGGACAGCTAAGCCGTTTACCTGTTACCAAACACAAAAACTCACAGGTTTCACACAGCACTTCACATTGACTGCTCTGAAGCAGAACATACCTTCTGCCTCCCTCCACTCAGCAGCCCTGAACAGACTGGCTGTATCCTTTAAATAGCCTGCACCTGGCTCCAATTTACAATTAGCACCAGGTGCAGGGGATTACTAAACAATAAAACAATTAAGACACATGTGCATTCTCACATGTTTTAGCAGGGAAGGATTTTAACCCCCTCCCTTAAGAGAGAGTAGTACTCTCTCTCTCTCTCTCTCTCTCTCTCTCTCTCTCTCTCTCTCTCTCTCTCTCTCTCTCTCTCTATATATATATATATATATATATATATATATAATATATATAACACACACACATACATAAGCCTGTCTCCACTATATCCTCCATTGGGGGATAAAAACTGTTCAATAAGTGTAAATACATAACAAGTTAAAACTGTCAGACAAGTTGAATAAATCTTATTTGTTGAATTGATTTACATTTATTTACTGAATGGCATCACTCCAAGAATATCTGCGTATGTGGCAACCAATTCAGCTACTGTATCAACAGCAATGCCCTTAGGCACTCTTCAAAAGGACAGAGAATGGCCTCTAAGTGCCATTAGTGTTTCTAGAACATGCATTATCCCTTGCTCATATTATCTCACCTAAACAGGTGACCAGCTGATAGTGCACTACCATATGTGATTAGATTGGAGGCATGGTGGATGAATGATGTAATTTTCCTCTAGTAGCTTCACCATTTCATCATAATATCTGAATCATTGCATTACACTATTATGCTCATTCTTGACAACCACATGAGTCACAAGACACTGAAAGCTGGCACTTTGTGCTAGGAGAACAACTTGAACCATGTCTTCACCTCACATCTCAAATCAACTACTGTACAAACACTGAATCTCAAGGTCAAGATGAGGTATGGTCATAAAGAACGACCAAATAATGCACAATAAATGAATTGAAGAATATTTTTTCCATGTTGATACATTGAGCAACATAGTGCTGGCACACCTAAAAATTATGCTTGTTAAGTATAATTCAGGAGGCGGGACATGTCATTCTTATTAACTCATAAAATCCCTGATTTACAGCCTGCCTCTTGTGGTTGTACTAGCATTCTACTTGTGTAACCATGGCTATTGAGATCAACGCCTCAGATGACAAACTCCTGACCCTGTCTCTTGACCTTTGCACCATTCACCCACCAGACCCTTCTATGACTACTGTCCCTCCTGATTCCAAATCCTCTCTGGCTCCTATGCAAGGTTTACCCTGTATGATAATTGCCCCTTGATAATGAAGTGTGTAAATACTAGCGCCCCAGTGCCGTCAACATCCTTACCTTCCATAGACTGGGCCTGTTCCCTAGCGTGCACCAGTGTGGAGTTGTTGCTTTGACAACTCTCTTCGATTTGCATTTGTTACCATCCGAGCATTCTCCCACCAGACCCCAGCATTGTCTCATTAATACTCCCTCCCATTTTACGATCAATCTCTCTTTCTTAGTTTTTCTTAGATGAAAAAGGGGGGAAAACATTTCAGCTTGGAAGGGAAAAACATCACCAATCATCCCTTACTTTTCTGCCACGTGTGTGGTCCAAAATTACTTGTTGTGGTAGCCTTTCTGCCACCCCAACTTCTGGGTGATGTTTTATCGGTCCTACCGATAAATATACTTTTACTGTGGGGTATGTCGCCATGACTCCATGGATGTCTCTCCAGCTTGCCTGACCCTGACCTATCCTCTGGCCCTCTGCTTTCATACTAGCAACTAATCTCTAGCTCTCGCCCGATAACTTGCATTCTTTTTTTACCCAGTATTCTTGATTGTAGCATTATGTCTAAATTTGTAAAGCGCCTTGGTTAAAGGTGCTATAAAAATGGAAATACATTGGCTATAGAAATTCTACACCCCCTTGAACTTTTTTCACATTTTGTTGTGTCAGTGTGTGGCTGAGTGTCCCGTGCCATTTATGTTTATTAAGTGTTTTATGTTGTCTGTAGTGTGTTAATGTTGGTGTTTATGTATAAAATACACGGGATATAAATATGGGTTACGAGCACAGGTATTTAAAATGTATATTTGCATTTAGGCACAAGGATTGCATAGCACTTCACGTGCAGGTAAAATAATATGTGAGCACGGGAAATTGCACTTTTATTAATTCACGTGCAGTTGTACCGAGTCTCCAATTGAATGACTTATATTTGTATTTAGGCACAAGGATTGCACAGCACTTCACGTGCAGGTAAATTAATATGTGATCACAGGGAATTGAACTTTTATTAATTCATGTGCAGTTGTACCGAGACTCCAATTGAATGATTGATTAGCAATCGAGTCTTGGTACAGCTGCATAAAAGCTGCATGTTTTCACACACTCGAGGTTCTGTGTTCGTGAGTGGAGAACAGGAGAGAGAAGGAGATACTATATATTAACAATTGCTATTTCCTGCTGGAAGCTCCAGTACGGTACTTGTTGGGTTCGTCCACATTTGTTTTGTCTGTCTGTTTGTTTGGCCAACGCGCCCTTTGTTTTGTGTGTTTTGTTTAAACCTTTTTGTTTGTTATTATTATTTACAATAAAACTCTGGATGACGTAGTGTCACAGATTCACCGCCATTAATCATTGTTTGGAGTCTGCATTTCTGTCTGAGGTCACCCCTGTAAAGCCATCCTGTTCACAGGTGATGTCAGAAACGGCACAATAGCTCCAGCAAGTTTCAGACCAGGAGTGTTTCTTTTGTTGGTTATTTTGGGAAAAAAATGGGGAAAAGCAGCTGGAGAAAGCAACAACCTCCCCAGCAGCCAGAACAGGTGCTCTGATTTAAGATGACTGCATCCAGGGAAAGGAGGAGAAAGAAAGTCCTCTGCCTGAGTGGGAGGAGCCTGAACGTCCTCTGCCTGAGTTGGAGGAGCCCGAAAGGCCTGTGTCTGAGTGGGAGGAGCCCAAATGTCCACAGCCCAAGAGGGAGGAGTCGGTGTGTCCACAGCCCAAAGAGGGAGGAGTCAGTGCTTCCACAGCTCAAAAGGAGGAGTTAGTGTGTCCACAGCCTGAGAAGTGGAATTCCATGGCCCTAGGACCCAAGCCGCCAGCAGAGGAAGAATGCCTGCTGTTTCCGCCTCCACCAGCAGAGGAAGAATGTCTGCTGGTTTCGCCCCCTGTAAGTGAGGGAGAGCCGCACCAGCCCCCTGCAAGTGAGGGAGAGCCGCACCAGTTCCCTGTAACAAGGGTAGACTACACACGGCTCCCAACTCCGTCGCCAGGAGACTATACGTCGCTCCCGCCTCCGTCGCCAGGAAGCTACATGCCTCCTCCACCCCCACAAGCTGGAGCAGAACAGAAGGAGCTGCCTCTGCCTCCGTCACTTCCACTGCCAGGAGCAGAGCAGCAGGAGCTGCCTCTGCTTATGCCACCACCATGGGAGGACTGCTTGCAGCTCCCACCTCCACCAGCAGAGGATGAATTCCTGCTGGTTCTGCCTCCACCGCAATGGGAGGACTGCTTGCAGCTCCCACCTCCATCAGCAGAGGGTGAATTCCTGCTGGTTACGCCCAAGGATGCCTGCCTCGCACTGCCCAAGGATGCCACGTCTGCAGTGCCTGGGGTTGCCCGCTGCTCCGCATCGCCTGGGGTTGCTCGCTGCTCTGCATCGCCTGGGGAGCTACCGGTTACAGGGTACGAGGGAGAAGTGGAGCTCCCGCTGCCGCCTCTATGGCCAGGGGTTCCCCTCCCGAGGGTCCGCTGCTGCTGCCGACGCCTCCCGAGGGTCTGCTGCTGCTGCCGACACCTCCCGAGGGTTCGCTGCTGCTGCCGTGGCCTCCCGAGGGTCCGTTGCTGCTGCCGTCGCCTCCCAAGGCTCCACTGGGTTAGTGACAGCCCTGCATTTCCGCAGGAAATACTGTGGCCAGAGCCCAACAAGGGAGAGCTGCCGGCTATGAAGAAGGGGAGATTGGTCAGGAGACCACCTTCCCCACAGCACTTTGGCTGCAGGGAATTTGGGGGCCGAGCCCCACAAGGGGGAGCTGCCGGCTACAAAGAAGGGACAACCAGGCGGCGGTCAGGATTGCTTTGGCCGGAGGAGCCAGCCTGGGTACAGTCAGCCTGGCCACTACAGCTTTTGGGGTGGGAGGAGAACCTCCCACTGTGACCGTCATCACTGGCCTGTTGCTGCCCCTGTTCCCGGGCCTGGGTTATAAACCGAGACTTTGGGACTGAGGGGGGAGGTGGCCATTAAGGTTAGGTGTGCTGCGCACAAGGGGGGGGGGGGGGGGGGGGGGGGGGGCATGTGTGGCAGAGTGTTTATGTCTATTAAGTGTTTTATGTTGTATGTAGTGTGTTAATGTTGGTGTTTATGTATAAAATACATGGGATATAAATATGTGTTTCGAGCACAAGTGTTTAAAATGTATATTTGTATTTAGGCACGAGGATTGCACAGCACTTCACGTGCAGGTAAAATGTAGTAACATGTGAGCATGGGAAATTGCACTTATTAATTCACGTGCAGTTGTACCAAGACTCCAACTGAATGATTGATTAGCAATCGAGTCTCGATACAGCTGCATAAAAGCAGCATGTTTTCACTCATTCAGGGTTGTGTGTTCAGTGAGTGGAGAATGGGTGTGGAGAGGAGAAAGTAAAAAAAAAGTAACATATATAATATTAGCAGCTCACCGTGTTTGTCTGCGTTGTTCGTTTTTGTTTGTCTCTTTGTTTTGGCTGCCAGTGTCGTGTCCCGTGTTTTGTTTATCTTTACAACCTTTTATTTTCTGTCTGTTTCATTATTAAATGCTGAGCGCAAACAATCAGTCAGCTTCACCCAACTCCACCTCTCTGTTTATTTTGTGTTGGTTCCTGTTTCTGGTCTGATGGCACCCACTGCAGCTGTCTTTGTGACATCCCCATATTTCTGCACACTGAAACATGGCTGCTCTTGACTTCCACTGATATACACACCACTAAAATAGTTGTTGTACAAACCGTACTCAGCTACAACGGTGAAACACACCGACAATACCACTCGGTATTTCAGAGTGTCTGCTATCACACAGAATACCTTTCACTATTACCACTCACCTGGTTTTTAAAACCCCCCAGATTCCTGTGGACAGGTCATCTGACCATTGACCACATGGATCATGAGAGTTGAAGTTTCTTTGAATATACCATATTGCTCTACCACCTTAACACACGCCTTACTAGTTTTGAGCTCAAGGGCAAGATATCAGAGTCCCTACGTCTCTGATACCTTCCCTGTGTACTCATCACTGACGGTCTGTTTAATATATATATATATATATATATATATATATATATATATATATATATATATATATATATATATATCAGAAAATAGGTTCTTGTGCCTTTTGATGTTGCCATTTCTCTTTTGTAAAGAGTTTGCCAGCAGGATTTTTAACATTGCAGACCCTATAACTATAATTCTTGCTTAGACACAAACCCCATCAGCCTGACTACTGCTAACTTTCCATTGACCCCTAACATTATTTGCTCCTTCCTCATTTTCGGGCCCCATTTTCTCTCCATCTTTGCATTCTTCTTGCCAGCCCACTGTACCACAGAGCTGACTCTTGCTGTCTTTATCCGCCTCTCTCCCACAGGATTACACAGTATTACACCACCACCTCCCTCTCAGCATTTCAAATTCCAACTGCTCCTCCAAATTATGACTTTTTAAAAAGAGTGGATCTTAATTTTTCTTAAAACACACCATTGCTAAATTTATCATTGCAAATTCCCGCCCCCGACTGCCACAGAGTTAGACGACTACCTATCCACCATCATTGGGGACCATCGATGGGGACGAATATAATATTTGTGGGTATACACTGTATAGGAAAGACAGGCAGGACAGACGAGGAGGAGGGGTAGCGCTATACATAAGAAACAGTCTTGAAGCCCAGGTGTTAAACCTGGACAAAGAAAATAAAACCGAAAATATGGGTCAGAATAACAGACAAAAATTCAAAAGGCATAATAATAGGAGCATGCTATAGACCGCCAGATTCAGACGGTGAGCACAATAATCTGTTATACAATGACATTAGAAATGTGTGTAGCAAAGGAGAAGCCATACTAATGGGGGATTTCAACTTCCCCCAAATAAAATGGGAAAACCCGGTGGGTAGCGCGAAGGATGAAATAGAAATGGTGGAAATGACAAATGACTGCTTCCTAACACAATTTGTGAAGGCACCCACTAGAGGGGAGGCATGCCTTGATTTAGTCTTTTCAAATAACGAAGATAGAATAACTAAAACAGAGGTCAGAGAACCACTGGCAAACTCAGACCACAACATGGTCTCATTTGAAGTGTTTTTTAAAACCCCAAAAGTAAAGACTAAAGCTAAGGTTTACAATTTTAGAAAAGCAAACTATGAAGGCATGAAACAGAGACTAACAGAAGTAGATTGGAGTAAAATAGAGAAAACACCCACAGAAGAAGGATGGTTGTTCTTCAAAAACGTAGTACTAGAGGCGCAAAACAATTATATCCCTAAAGTAGACAAATCTAAATGTAAAACTAAATTGCCAAAATGGTTTAATAGATCAATTAAAAAAAATATTCAGCGAAAAAAGGCACTTTACAGAGCATTAAAAAAGGACCAAAAAGAAAGTACACAGAAAGAGTACACAGAACTGCAAATGCAAGTCAAAAAGGAAGTTAGAAAGGCCAAGAGAGAAATAGAAATGAACATTGCTAAGGGAGCTAAAACCAATTCCAAAATGTTTTTCCAATATTACAACAGCAAGAGAACATTCAAAGAGGAGATTAAATGTTTAAGAGATACAAATGGCAAAATCGTAGAGGAAGAAAAAAAAATAGCAAATATGTTAAATGATTACTTTTCACAAGTTTTTACAAAGGAAGATACTGACAACATGCCCCACATGTCATCCAGTTCCTGTCCAGTTTTAAATAACTTTAGCATAACTGAGGCAGAAGTGTTAAAGGGACTAGGAGCTCTTAAAATAAACAAATCCCCTGGGCCGGATGAGATCCTCCCAGTAGTACTCAAAGAAATGAAAGAAGTAATTTACAAACCGCTAACCAAGATCATGCAGCAGTCTCTTGACACAGGGGTGGTACCGACAGACTGGAAAATTGCAAACGTAATACCGATCCACAAAAAGGGAAAGAAAACTGAACCAGGTAACTACAGACCAGTAAGCCTGACTTCTATTATATGCAAACTTATGGAAACTATAATAAGATCCAAAATGGAAAATTACCTATATGGTAACAGGGTACTGGGAGACAGTCAACATGGTTTTAGGAAAGGGAGATCGTGCCTAACTAACTTGCTTGATTTTTTTGAGGATGCAACATCGATAATGGATAATTGCAAAGCATATGACATGGTTTATTTAGATTTCCAGAAAGCTTTTGACAAAGTCCCGCACAAAAGATTAATTCTCAAACTGAACGCAGTTGGGATTCAAGGAAACACATGTACATGGATTAGGGAGTGGTTAACATGTAGAAAACAGAAAGTACTGATTAGAGGAAAAACCTCAGAATGGAGTGTGGTAACCAGCGGTGTACCACAGGGATCAGTATTAGGTCCTCTGCTATTCCTAATCTACATTAATGATTTAGATTCTGGTATAGTAAGCAAACTTGTTAAATTTGCAGACGACACAAAAGTAGGAGGAGTGGCAAACACTGTTGCAGCAGCAAAGGTCATTCAAAATGATCTAGACAAGATTCAGAACTGGGCAGACACATGGCAAATGACATTTAATAGAGAAAAGTGTAAGGTACTGCACGCAGGAAATAAAAATGTACATTATAAATATCATATGGGAGATATTGAAATTGGAGAAGGAATCTATGAAAAAGACCTAGGAGTTTTTGTTGACTCAGAATTGTCTTCATCTAGGCAATGTGGGGAAGCTATAAAAAAGGCTAACAAGATACTCGGATACATTGTGAAAAGTGTTGAATTTAAATCAAGGGAAGTAATGTTAAAACTGTACAATGCACTTGTAAGACCTCATCTTGAATATTGTGTGCAGTTCTGGTCACCTCGCTATAAAAAAGATATTGCTGCTCTAGAAAGAGTGCAAAGAAGAGCGACCAGAATTATTCCGGGCTTAAAAGGCATGTCATATGCAGACATGCTAAAAGAATTGAATCTGTTCAGTCTTGAACAAAGAAGACTACGTGGCGACCTAATTCAAGCATTCAAAATTCTAAAAGGTATTGACAGTGTCGACGCAAGGGACTTTTTCAGCCTGAAAAAAGAAACAAGGACCAGGGGTCACAAATGGAGTTTAGAAAAAGGGGCATTCAGAACAGAAAATAGGAGACACTTTTTTACACAGAGAATTGTGAGGGTCTGGAATCAACTCCCCAGTAATGTTGTTGAAGCTGACACCCTGGGATCCTTCAAGAAGCTGCTTGATGAGATTTTGGGATCAATAAGCTACTAACAACCAAACGAGCAAGATGGGCCGAATGGCCTCCTCTCGTTTGTAAACTTTCTTATGTTCTTATGTTCTTATGTTCATTGAAGGAGGGATGTTTTGACTGGGATCAGTATTTTGGGAACTATTTATGTAAATTACAAATTACAAATCCTAAACAAATGTAGACACAAAACTACTGAGTAGACACAATAATATCAATTATTCAAGAAACAAATAAGAAATCCAAATTCTTCCAAAAATAACGTATGCCTGTGGCAGGTTTGAGACACTGAATATTTATTGTCTTTCGTTTTATTTGTGTAAAGAGAGAACAAGCCAACACTGTGAGACTTGATTTTCCAGCTGTGTGTGTTGACAGGGAATGGCGGCCAAGGATTGGATGGCTGAAGATCCTTGAGCGGGCATGGGTGGGTCTCAGCAGAGTGTCTCACAGTAAAAGGCACCTGCTGGCACACTTCTGTACATTGAGCACATGCAAGCTTGTTTGTGCTGCAGAGCAGAACAAAACCACTTGCCACTTTAAACAAACATAACCCCAAGATACGACCAAGGAGTGTGGAACAAGAGGTCAGAGTGAATTATTTCTTCTACACGTCACAAGTCTCTTAATCGCAGGGGATTCACACACCTCTATTACAATGCTGATTATGGATGCAAACATGCTTGCGGCCATTTCGTTGCACACACTTTGAAATTGTGCTTCATGTGTTTCCAATACCAGTGCCAACACTATGGTCCATTTTACAGTACAGCAAAAGGATTGAGAACAAATAAGCCTGAAAATGTGCATTTATAACTTACATTTTAATTAATGATTTTAAAGATTTGAGTAGAAAATCTGGTATTTATTTTTTGAGCAAATGATTGAATATGGTCAATATGTAGAAGGCACAGGCACCACTATAATCAAAACATTAAAAACTTACAAGAATATCAGGAATAGTCAGGTGTTTTTTTAACTTTTTTGGCTATTGGTGTTTTTTTTTTGTTTTGTTTTTTTGTTTTTGTCTAGACTACAATAAATAATTAGGCTTTTAAAAATGACAATTAGAAATTGCCTTCAGTAAAAGTGGCAAAATGCATGGCTTTTAAGGACACCAATGATAGGTAGTGCATTACTGGTTTTTTATAGGGTTGAGCACTTCATACTTGTGTGTTTGTTAAATTACTTGCAGAAATAAGTCCATGTATGCCACTCCCAAGATAAAATATTAATGAGGAATGAATTGTTGCAGGACAAAAGCATATTCATACAGTATATGAAACATCTAAAAATGACTACAGTACAGTATGTGGAAGAACAAACCCTTTTCTCTAATAAATCAACACATGAAGTAACATTGGTAACTACCCTGGACTCATTTGATTGTTTTGTGGTGTCTGACACACACTAGCGTTTTAAACTTCAGAAATGAGGCATTGCTGAAATAGTCCAGGTCTATCTTGTAAATCAGACAATGCTATTTGTCAATTTGTTACTGTAACTAAAATTTAATTGGCTATGTGTTCCTGTAGGACTGTAGCTAAATGATCTGCATGCTATTTGGATCCAGTGATACAGTGACAAATAACAAAATGTACTCACTCCAGATTTAAACAAATTAAATATGCTGAGTTAAATATTCAGCAGAGAATTGTCTTACCACTGATAAATGTTTCAATGCTTGCATAGCTGATCCAATTTTACAGTATGTGCCTGCAATCTCAAGTGAAGTAGTGAAATTACAATATTCCAAAAACCTTACTTGATGTATCCACTGAAAAAAAAAAAAAAAACATGTAATTTAGAAGTTGCATTACAGAAACTGCTATGCTATTGCCCTTCCTTTATTATACGATAATCCTGCTTTTGAAGAGGTTTTAGAGCAAATGTTCTGCTGCCTGAGGTGGGGCTATTTTATTGTAATTGGGGTGGGGCAATGCTAAAACGGATTTAATGATTACAATTCAAATACATTTTGGACAAACAGTATCATTAAATAAATATAAAATAGATGTACTGCTAACCATATAGCAAAAGCAAAATAGCACAGCTCTTAAACAAAACATAGGTAGCTTATTATTATGTTTCAGTTCAACAGAGTGATGTGTAGTACTGTATAATTAGCACGTCTTTTTTTGCAAATTAAATTAGGCCGCTCTCCCACTCACTTTCACTCTTCTTTTAAATCTTTTGCTTTCAACAGATAGCATTCTGCCAATTTCTACCACTGTACCACTTGTTGTCTTTTAAGAACGCACAACATTCTACTAATTACAAAACCAAAATCATGCAGGTCTGCTTTGGAAAAAGATTGTAGCAGAGAGATCACTAGTCTGTATTGGCTTTATGAACTAGATTTCCAATATGGGATTAGAGGAATGGTGTGGTGATATGTCCCAAGGCATAAGACAAAGGCCTTTAATCACCCCAGGCGTGGTATATATCATGGGAACCGCACATCCTATCATAGATTACACCTTACTTATAACACGTTAGGTGTAATTGCTATACAATGCTCCATTGCTATTGTGTTATCAGAAAACATACAACAATTATTCAGACCCTGGCGTTACTTATATGTTAACCTTTTACCATATTCTGTCATTTTTGACAAAACATGTTTGTAGATATAGATGTGAGTTTTTCCAACAGCCAGGAAATAAGAAGTGTTGCCATGGAAATGGACTGATTAATGTTGGAGGGACATTTGTATAGTGCTATGCGGCAGTGTGCCCCGCCCATGTGTGTATTATGTGTTATCTGCTGCATGTGATGTTAATGTTGGTGTATATATATATATATATATTTGTGCACAGGATATAATGTGGGATATTTAGCATGAGTGTTGTTAAAATATATAGTTGTATTTAGGCACAGGGATTGCACAATCACTTCACGTGCAGATAAAATGTGTATTAATATGTGAGCATGGGGGGGTGCACAAATTAGTTCACATGCTGGGATTCAAGTGAATAATTAATTAGTAATTGAATCCCAGCACAGCTGTATAAATAGTTGCACAGTTCACTCACTCGGGTTGTGTGTTCGTGAGTGGAGAACGGGTATTGGGAGAAGAATAAAATAAGAATTAAAAGTATAATAATTGCTACCATGCTGGAGGGCCAGCACAATACTGTATTCGTCCACGGTCTATTTGCTAGTGTCTGTTCATTTTGTTTGTCTATTTATTTTGTTCAAACTTTTATTTTCTGTTTAAATAAACTGGCGCAAGCAAGTGCATTTACATTTCAACCTCAGTACTGCGAGTTTCTTCCGGGTGTGACGTCACCACTCGAGCCACCCTATAACATGCTATTAACAAAATGGGGTGATCAATTCATCCACGGGAAACAACCCCTCGAAGATACACTGCTTCAGAAGTATGCACAGACAATCTGAGAACAACTCTCCAACTCTTCATTTTCTTTGTCAAACTAACACATATTCTAATCTTAAAGTCTTTTGTGCATAAATATGAATTAAAATGTAAAAGCAGATTAAACATCCACCCCATTTTTCAGTGAAAAAAAAAAAACCTGTTAACTTGATTAACATGATGCAGTATTCAGTGTAATATAGGGACAGCAGGTGACTAAAATTACACTTCCTTTTTGGGGCTCTATGTAAAGGTTAAATTAGTTTTCGATATTGTGTGAATTATAGACACAGGATAGGCTACGTACTCTCATTTTGTGAACACATCCAACGTTTATGATTCTGATATCTGTAAAGCAAAGTAACACATAGACAAACAGTACTTACAAAGATATCCAGATCTACTGTAGATATCAAGTTGCACATTCTGTAAATATTGTAAAAGTCCAGTGCTGATAGGATTAAAATGAATACTGATAGATCTATTTGTGGGTTTAATTAATACAAATTGGTTTTAAAAAAAGTTCACCTTAATGGAAGCATGCATTAAAGATGTACCAGCTCTTTTGTGTAATGTGAGCATCATGCAATATTTTGTGGAAATACATTGTAAAAAAAAAACAAAAAAAGCAAAACATTGTACCAATTAACTTTTCAAATAAATTGTTATATTTCTCATTCATAAAACATTTTAATTAAGAGGTTGCTGTCATACTCGTGCACTTCCTTAATGTCTAGTGAATAAACTACTATAAGTGGATAGTTTGTGTACTGGCTTACAGATTTTCACGTACCCATTTCTGGTACCATGAAAATCCTAGTACTCCCAAAAGATAAGAATTAAAAGCGAGATGCCCCTTGACCTAAGTAGCAATTGCTGATAAGACACTTAGCTACATGTAAATTGCAATTGGCCCCATCAATGTTACTGAATTTTGTCAGTGTTTTATAATTCACTGAGTCGCTCATTTGGGCTAATACAAATTTCTGCAATAATATTTTTACTTGTAACGTTATTAATATTTTCTAAACCAGTACAGAGCTTTACAATAATATGATTGCCCTTAACAGTTACTTTTCTTCCAGTGGTCTATTGAACACAGTATCCAGATCACGTCCGCGATATCGGAGTGCTCCCAGCAGAATTGAAAATCCTTGTCCGGCTCGGCTCTCAAAAGGTTCATCAGTGGAGAACACCCTGAGAATTGAAGTTGATTCTATTGACATACCACTTTTGCTACATAGGCCATCCAAAAGGAAACAATACCTTATACAAGAGAGAATGGGTTTGAGGGTCACTTGTGACATGGTCTACGAACCAATGTAACCTAGAAATACAACCAGCACATTGTATCCGCATAGATACTGTACATACAGAGATAACTAATATAAATATAAAAAAAAAATCCTAATTTTCCAGCATACATTTTGAATCAACACTTTAGTTAAGATAATGAGCTTAACACTGAATAAGACCTTGATTCTTCATAACATTAATACGTTCTCCTTTTAGAAAAAAATAGGTAACTTTTCATGTCAGCAAAACATTTGAAGGCTGTTAGTGTAATAGAAAGATGTTATGCTTCTAATTGAAAGGGTATTATCAAAGTCTGTGGTTTTTAAATAAATTGTACAAAATTATTATAACCAGTTTTAGTTTTCTTTCTATTTCATTTTTCTACATGATTTCTTCTGTTATTATCTCATTTCTTTCCCTTCTGCTGCTCCATTTTATTTCTGTATCATTTTTGCCATTTTCACAATTCAGGACTCACTCTCTGCATTATTGCCTCCAATTACAGCTAACAAACTATATACACCTGTGCATTCAAAGATAATGCAGTCAGTAATGGAATTTTGTGAAACAATATAATCTAAGAAAACAGACAATTTACATTTTGAGTAAGACAAAAAAAAATAAACCAATCATATCTTTGAGCATTTCACTGATTTACATTTATGCAAATTATCAACCTTTTCTTGAGTATTTATTAATTAGTATCCATGTTTTTCAGGTTGTCAGCAAAAACCATCCCAAGAATCAGCAGAATTACTGATAACAAGCTCCTGAGTCCTTGTTCATTTTATGCTATTTATACCCAGTGTGTGTTCATTTGTCATCTGCATTTGTTGCTGCTTCCATCCTTCTGGCACCAATGTAATGGTGTCTTCCTCTAAGTGCTGGCAAAGCTTGTCACCGTACCATGGAGGTCCGGCTGCAATCAGCATCACTTTCACGAAGGAGCACCCATGTGACAGAAGGGGACCCCTGAGCCAAACCGTACTCCCCCACAGACCACCCACACAACCATCGTTCCAGCCTTAAATTAAAAATGATATCAAAATATCACATAGAGTGGTACAAGCCTAGCTCATTGAAGAAGTAAGCAATGAAACACCTTTGATATAAAATCTAACTGAAACAGTGCCTTTGCTAGGTTTCATTGTACCATGGCACTATTTTGTGGCATATCATTGGTTAAAAATAAACTCACAAGTGACTTTAACCCATTCTAGGATTCTTTTTTTTCAGGAATGCTTCTTCCTGCACTGACTTAAAATTCTATAGAGCCTATGTGTAAGTCATGCTGATTGACTCTCAGCCAGTGATCGTATTTTATTTTTTCCAAAGCGTGGATTCTCATTTCTTGGGTTTCAGAACAGGCACATTTTGAAGGAAGCTTTTGTAGCCAGATGTCCTCTGTTCACTTGTGCTTTGATCAGCTTTGTTTGAGAGTTATGAATAGTTTTGCTCTCATGTTACCAACAACAGCTCGAATGAATCAAGACGAGTTAATTCTGGGACTTTTTCCGGTGCCTTTGAGCTTGATGTTTTTAAGCATTAGATTTTGTTCAGCATACTGTCCTTGTTCAGTGTACATTTCTGGAAATGGTTTTAGACTTGCAATTCTCTGTATGTAGACATTCATTAAGTTGTCTGCTCTTGGAGAGGTCATTTCTCGATCTGTAACAACTTAGACGAGTTATTGAGCCAGTTAGCACATCTAGTATCAAAGAAAGGTTACTGACAAAATTTACAGAACAAAGCTTTGAACGCAGTTCTTGAAATGTAGACCGTTCATGTCCATCTCTTGAAGGGTCTTGTGAGGCTGCCTCGAAGTGTTTTTCCAATGCTGGATAGGTTTGCTAGACTGCTTTGACTGCTCTCCATGTTAAAGCAACCCACCGCACTGCCAATTCCTCACAGTACAATGTGCAATTGCTTGCCGTTACTGTACAAAGAATATAAACAATCTGCCTTAAAATCATACTTCCTGTCCCTTCTAGGGCTTTATCAAAGGCGAGTTCAAGTTTATTATTGAGACAGTGCCATAAAATCAGGTAAGGGAAGTCATGCTGTAGTAGTTTGCCCACTACAGCTTTGACTCCCAACATCACATTAGCACTATCACTACAAAAACTGACAAACACTTCAGACAGTAGTTTTATTGTGAACCCATAATGCAACAATTTACAGTATAATCGTAAATCTAGAAAACTACTCACTTCTAAATCTTTTGTAGTCATTTTTGTATTACTTTAGTATAAATACATGTTAAATTGGATTCATATGTTGTTTTTTCTGACTTTATGTGAATGAAAAGACACAAAAGCGCCCCTTTTCTCATTGGAAATAGTGATATTTTGAAATTTACCTGTCCTGGTCACAAAAGCAAAGTTTGTGGGGAATAATAGCCATTTTCTATACTTTTGAGGCATAAGCAATTAGGAAATAACACTTACTACCCAGGAACAAAAATTGTGTTACATAGTGTTATTAGTCGATTTTTAAGCGAGAGTGGTTGACTTGTCAGTAATCTTGGATTTATTTTCAATCATTTTAGAAACCATTTTCTGCTTCATTTTAGAGGAAATATACTTGATTATGTCTACACAAACTGTTCTACTTTGAAGCAATTGCCCCATTTCAACTCCACTCATTTTCTGAAGGTCAATGATGCTCTCGTGGTCACTGAGTGGACGGTTAATTTTGGCTAAGTAGTAAGCTATGCAGAATACATGAGTGCTGGTCTCAAATGCTTCCTGCTCACTTTTAGCATTCAGGTTGAGAAGAGTTTCATTTTTGGAAGTGGTTAGTATTTTTATAGTTTCAATGTGAGCCGCAGACTCTTTATGTTTGTTAATTTTCTAGCGAAAATTGGTTTTTCCACATGACAGTATTTCACACGCAGCCCAATTTAAAGCGATACTGACACCTCTTGCAGAATTTCAAATCAGAAACCTCAAGACATACTGAGCAGCCAAGTTTTTCACCCGACGTAAATAGCAAATGTTTTTTTTTTCTTTTGAACTTCTCAAATTGCATTTTTGACCACACAGCAGGGTGTTGTGTTTCTAAAGCTGGCTCGCTGGCAGGATTACTTACTGGATTAGTCAGCTGCTCTCTTGGCGTCGGCTCACTTGACAGAGATGAAGCAATTGCAGGTTGCAGGTTTAGACAACTTTTTTTGTTTGAGATCGGCCTTCCACTACTTCGTCAGTATCGTCACTTTTTGCATTTGCACATTTGGTGGTTTTGTTAACTTTCACCAAACAGTGTAGCAAGTAATTATTATAATTCTTTAGAATCAAATTGGGTCACCTCACCACAGAGTTGTTTAAATATGACTTTGTTGCGACAAACCAAATGTCACCGATCTAATGTTGGTTACCATGGTGATCACCTGTGTGAACGGGACCTGACTGTGAGTTATTTTGCTTAAACATCAATAACAATTAGTAACCAGGAGGTGTGAAAATACTTAAAATACAAAGAAAAAGTCTAGCCTAAACAATCGTTAGCAATATAAAATGACCTTGACAAAATGTTTTGCCGGTTTGCTGGACCAGCAACACATTTCTTACCAGTATGCAGTAACGACCCATACCGGCTTACTTTCACCTCTACCAATAAAGAATATTTTTGGTTGATTAATGAACCAGCTTCCATTGCAAAGCCCAATTCGCTACAATGTTACAACCCCCTGTATTGTATGTTTTCAATACCCACATAAACTAATATGATATTATAATTTTTTTTTTAAACAGAGAGTACAATGAGATAACCATCTCCTGAGGTTGTTTGTATACTATTCCAGTTTAAAAAGTCCTGGATTGTTTTAAAAGTCTGTTATGTTCTGCTTCTGCTCCAAGTCTGACTTCAATGGAATCAGTAACTCAGCTGCAGACTGTACCGTGAATGGGAGCCTTTGTAACATATGTTTATTCTAACAGTACTGTGTCCTGTTGTTACAGGATAACAGAATTGGAAGCAGGGTTTGGAATCCCAAAGAAAGCCAATGGCAGACATTCAATTTGTCAAATAATGAAATAAGTATTAACAAATGATATGGTTCTGTAGAAGCCGTTGGCTGAACTGTGCCTGTTTATTGTCAAACTCAACTTTTTATTCTGGTGTAAATATAAAGGAATAAAACATCTTAGTAAAGATATACAATATGTAGTCTGTTCTACTAAATGTCCAATGTGGCAAATCCTCTGTGTGATTAAAACGTCCTACTCTTTGTACTGTTAAATTGAATATTCCACTGTGCAGGACCCTGCTTGACCATAACAAAATCATGAATGTTTTCTTCATATATCAGTAGTGTATGTTTTGTAGATAGCTATAACAATGATATAAAATAAATGAATTCCTTATATCTTGTGTATTGTTGACTACAGCAATATTCTGCTGGCGCCACCATGATATTTGCAATCTGCACACATTGGTCTTGCATGGATTTAAAACCTGGTTCCAGAGGTAAAAATGAAATGCTCTGAATCTGCGATTTAATCCATTATGCCAAGTAATCTTCTTTCACTTTCAGAATATCTTGTTTTAACATCAGAGGGAAAGTTGAAATGTTAAATGCATCAAAGAAATATTAATTTTTTTCCCGTTCTGGTGATTTATTAATATACTTAGAAAATCATGATGAGGATTTATTCAAGTAAACCTGGAATGCATCTTAACACACTCAAAAAAATCATGTTGAGGCTTATCACGGTGCAGGATGGTGCGGCTTAATCTCTGCGGAGACCTAACGTACTCTTTAAAAGGAAGTCACAGAACCATATTCAGAAACAACACTTGATTGTTACTGTTCAATAAAGTTCTCTCAATGTGAAAAAAACCCCATAAAATTAGCACAATTAAATCAATTATGCACTCCTATTGTGTCTGAAGATGGCTGTTAGCCAATGTTTTTGGAAGCTCCATTTTTTTGGAAACTGCTCCAAATGTTGTTGTAGTTTATGTAAATCAACCATGTATTACATCCTGCCTAAGCCTATGAACAATTTAACACTCATCACTGGATGATAATCTTATCTGTTTATCAGATTGATCATTGGAGAGTTAAGGAAATACAACCCTTTGCCAGATATTTGGAGTGCCTGGATAGAAGTAGCCTCTAGTGGTGTTAATCATGCTGACCACTTTCCCGCATACACAGTGAGCCATAGGAAATCTTAGTCAGGAAGGGAGCCCAGATAAGGGTTAAATGATCACTACTGTGATTAGTATTGGCAAAGGTAAAGGAAACTGTAACCTTTGAGGATGACTAGGAAAAGTGCACCAGCAGCAGAGGATGATGTGAAAAGGTCAAATTGTGGCACACAGGTCACCTCTAAAAATCAGTAGTACAGTAATGCAATATACAGAATTAAACACCTCACCATGTTCATCAGTCAGTCATACAGTGAAGCCAAACAAGAGATTTATTTGAGGGAAGATGTCAACTGCACTATTTAAGGCTAGACAGTAAATTATAAACCTAATGCAGTTTATTTTCTGATTACCTAGTTGATAAGTTTCTGCAATATGAGCATTCTCCAAGGTAAGTACAATACAAAACATTAACAACACAGAAGGAAGATGGATCTACTGTACTGTAACAATAGGGAGATATTTGGAACAGCCTAGTTGGGTTTATTAGGATTATTAGGATTATTCTTATTCATCATTACTTTTAGATACATACCTGTATATAATTTCAATTTTCAAGAAACATATTGCTGGACAGTAATTAAAAGAAAATACTCAGAGATTTTGTAAGTAGGATGATACAAGAACATAAGAAAGTTTACAAACGAGAGGAGGCCATTTGGCCCATCTTGCTCGTTTGGTTGTTAGTAGCTTATTGATCCCAAAATCTCATCAAGCAGCTTCTTGAAGGATCCCAGGGTGTCAGCTTCAACAACATTACTGGGGAGTTGATTCCAGACCCTCACGATTCTCTGTGTAAAAAAGTGCCTCCTATTTTCTGTTCTGAATGCCCCTTTGTCTAATCTTCATTTGTGACCCCTGGTCCTTGTTTCTTTTCTCAGGTCGAAAAAGTACCTTTGTTCGACATTGTCAATACCTTTTATAATTTTGAATGCTTGAATTAGGTCGCTGCGTAGTCTTCTTCAAGAATGAACAGATTCAATTATTTTAGCCTGTCTGCATATGACATGCCTTTTAAACCCGAAAGAATTCTGGTTGCTCTTCTTTGCACTCTTTCTAGAGCAGCAATATCTTTTTTATAGCGAGGTGACCAAAACTGAACACAATATTCAAGATGAGGTCTTACTACTGCATTGTACACTTTTAACAGATTTAAATTCAACACTTTTCACAATGTATCTGAGTCAACAAAAACTCCTAAGTCTTTTTCATAGATTCCTTCTCCAATTTCAGCATCTCCCATATGATATTTATAATGCACATTTTTATTTCCTGCGTGCAGTACCTTACACTTTTCTCTAATAAATGTCATTTGCCATGTGTCTGCCCAGTTCTGAATCTTGTCTTGATCATTTTGAATGACCTTTGCTGCTGCAACAGTGTTTGCCACTCCTCCTATTTTTGTGTCGTCTGCTAATTTAACAAGTTTGCTTACTATACCAGAATCTAAATCATTAATGTAGATTAGAAATAGCAGAGGACCTAATCCTAATCCCTGTGGTACTCCACTGGTTACCTCGCTCCATTTTGAGGTTTCTCCTCTAATCAGTACTTTGTTTTCTACATGTTAATCACTCCCTAATCCATGTGCAGCAATTTCCTTGAATCCCTACTGCGTTCAGTTTGAGAATTAATCTTTTATGCAGAACTTTGTTTAGATTTCTAGAAAGCTTTTGACAAACCATGTCACATGCTTTGCAGTTATCCATTGTCGATGTTACATCCTCAAAAAAAAAATCAAGCAGGTTAGTAAGACACAATCTCCCTTTCCTAAAACCATGCTGACTGTCTCCCATGATACTGTTACCATATAGGTAATTCTCCATTATGGATCTTATTACAGTTTCCATAACTCTACATATAATAGAAGTCAGTTTTACTGGTCTGTAGTTACCTGGTTCGGTTTTGCAATTCGCTAGTCTGTCGGTACACAAATCCTGTCTCAAAAGACTGTTGCATGATCTTGGTTAGCGGTTTGTAAATAACTTCTTTCATTTCTTTGAGTACTATTGGGAGGATCTCATCCGGCCCAGGGGATTTGTTTATTTTAAGAGTTCCTAGTCCCTTTAACACTTCTGCCTCAGTTATGCTAAAGTTATTTAAAACTGGATAGGAACTGGATGACATGTGGGGCATGTTGTCCGTATCCTCATTTGTAAAAACTTGTGAAAAATAATCATTTAATATATTTGCTATTTTTTTTTTCTTTATCTATGATTTTGCCATTTGTATCTCTTAGACATTTGACCTCCTCTTTGAATGTTCTCTTGCTGTTGTAATATTGGAAAAACATTTTGGAATTGGTTTTAGCCCCCTTAGCAATGTTCATTTCTATTTCTCTCTTGGCCTTTCTGACTTCCTTTTTGACTTGCGTTTGCAGTTCTGTGTACTCTTTCCGTGTACTTTGTTTTTGGTCCCTTTAACACTCTGTAAAGTGCCTTTTTTCGCTGAATATTTTTTTTTAATTGATCTATTAAACCATTTTGGCAATTTAGTTTTACATTTAGATTTGTCTACTTTAGGGATGTAATTGTTTTGCGCCTCTAGTACTACATTTTTGAAGAACAGCCATCCTTTTTCTGTGGATGTTTTCTCTATTTTACTCCAATCTACTTCTGTTAGTCTTTGTTTCATACCTTCATAGTTTGCTTTTCTAAAATTGTAAACCTTAGCTTTAGTCATTACTTTTGGGGTTTTAAAAAGCACTTCAAATGAGACCATGTTGTGGTGTGAGTTTGCCAGTGGTTCTCTGACCTCTGTTTTAGTTATTCTATCTTCGGTATTTGAAAAAACTAAATCAAGGCATGCCTCCCCTCTAGTCAGTGCCTTGACAAATTGTGTTAGGAAGCAGTCATTAGTCATTTCCACCATTTCAATTTCGTCCGTTGTGCTCCACACCGGGTTTGCGCATTTTATATGGGGGAAGTTGAAATCCTCCATTAGTATGGCTTCTCCTTTGCTACATGCATTTCTAATGTCATTGTATAACAGATTATTTTGCTCACGGTCTGAATCTGGCGGTCTATAGCATGCTCGTATTATTATGTCCTTTGAATTTTTGTCCGTTATTCTGACTCATATTGATTTGGCTTTATTTTCTTTGACAAGGTTTAACACTTGGGCTTCAAGACTATTTCTTATGTATAGTGCTACCCCTCAACCTCTTCTGTCCTGCCTATCTTTCCTGTACAGTGTATACCCACAAATATTATATTCGTCCCCATCACTCTCAGACAACCAAGTTTCTGTAACACCTATCACATTATAGTTACTTGTTAGTGCATTAGCTTCAAGTTCTAAAATTTTGTTTCTGATACTTCTAGCGTTTAGATAAATACTTTTAATGGTTGTCTTACCTGAGTTGTTGTTCTTGTTTTGATGTGGTCTCCCTTCTGTTTTTTTGTTGATTTCTTCCTTTCTAGTTGAAATGCTTCTGAACCTGCTCGAGGATCTTTTCTCCAAGTAGCTTTAACTGCAGTCCGTCCCGTCTATACAGATAGTCCTTGTTGTAGAATGTGGTCCAATGATCAAGATAGGTGAAGCCTTCCCATGTGCACCACATCTTCAGCCATGCGTTTAGATTCATTATTTCTAGCTGTCCATATGGTCCTTTGCAAGGTGCCGGTAGTATACCAGAAAATACGACAGTTTTGGTCTTTTATTTTTTTTTTAATTTCCTTCCTAGCTCTCTGAATTTGTTTTGCAGGGATATATATATATATATATATATATATATATATATATATATATATATATATATATATATATATATATATATGACACACACACACACACTCTCTCTCACTCATTAGCGGCTCGTGGTTTAAAAATTCAGTGGGGCTAAGAAATTGTCAGTGCGATTTTCTGTGGTGTTACTGTGTATGAACTTTGAAACCTCTCTTTCCTTCGTGCTTTATTAGTGCATGTCAACAATTTCCGTAACGGCTTGGATAAACTGGGGCTGATGAACATTAGACATTAGACCCACCTAAATACAGTCAAACTGTTTGAAATATCTGTGGCCCGAGTGCATACTGTCAATAGGAATACACAGAAACCCCAACAAAGCCGAGGGCTGACGAAATTTGGCCCCTCGTGTTCCAATTCCAATGCAACCAGCAATGTCCGACCACTTGAGGGAGCACATTCAATGTGGATTTTAAACAGGAATAAAACAAGGTAAGGAACTGACAACCACACAAAAGTAAATTATGTGTTAGAAATTTATAACAGGTGGGGCTGAGCCCGTTAATCCCTAATGACCAGCCAGTATGAAAACATTACAAACTTATCGAATGTATCGCTGAGCAGCAATTTTAACTCAACTCAAATACCAAACAAGGAGCACCTGGCGTTTTTATGAAATTAAATAAATAATAATTAATAATTTTGTTATCCCAAGGCACAATACTACTCAAACAATCAACAAGCCTATCTGCACACTAATTAAAAAGCAAGAAAATGCGGCATTATGGTTTTTAACCCTAACTCTCCATTCCCACCCCCACACAAGCAGCAAAGGGAAGTAGATAACACAAGCAACCACAGATTGCCATCCACAATGAACCTACACAAAGGGGAAATACATAAATATAATATGTTTTTTATGTAAATGAGAAAAGATTAAAAAAAATACCTGATCTGAAATCAAATCAACTGAAGCAATCTTGTAAATGCATCATTGTATTACAGACTTAATAAATTACCGGAAACGGACGTAATTAATTATGGTGAGTGTTTCATGTTTTGTTTGTTTGATGTGCTAACTGTTTCTATTTTGTCTTTGATAGACGGCTAATCATTAGCCAGGAGCTGTCGCTACAAGCCAGCACTAAACCCGGACTAAGCTATAGCACTGTTTCACAAACTGTTTGTCTTTCACCACACCTGCACAAGAGCACTTACTATCGGGAGAAATGTCTGTGTCTGTATTGTGTGTTAATTATTAGCGTCTTATTGTTTGGGACTGAAACCCTTGTTTTGTACGGAGCGATACACGTTGTGTAGTGCCTGTGCTTATTATTTAAGTGTTGTTGACATGCAACCCAACCAAATAAAGGAGCTGTTTTATTGAACTTCCCCTGTCTTGTGTGTGTTACTCCTCAGCACTGCACCACCTACACCTGCGCACAGCAAGCCACCACTGCCACACACTAATTTCTAGGGACATGGATAAGGTACACAATGGCAGACTCCTAGCAGTTCTCTGGGAGGAGTGGTAAAGGCGCACACTCCCCTCTTTAGGGAAATGAGACTACAGAAGTCTGCAAGACAAGCATCTCAGCGTAACTCAAGGTCGATATGGTAATGGGAGGTACAGGTGTGTGCTGACTTCCAGTAGCAGCACTGCAGATTTCTGGATAGGAATATCACTGGAAGCATTGAGATCAATTTGCTTTTTCAGGAGACTGTTTATCATTTTTTATAAATTATACCACTTCTGCAAAGTGTGACTGCTGCATTTTATCACATTTTATTAGACATGTTAATACAAAACGTGCAAACTCAGTAATTCTAGCAACAAAGTAAAACTATTTTTTGTATAGTTTGTATCTACATAGTTTTTTAAATCTATGAATCATAATTGTAAGATAAGAAATGAAGAGTCTCAAGGTGGAATCACACAAGATTTAATTGGCGAGACATAAGGTTCATTTCACAAGGTCTCAAAATGCCTCTTTTGTTTTTCTCCATAAAATCTCTTTGATTATTATCTATTAATTAAACATTTATGCTGCAGTATGAACAGGATGGCTTTGCAGCAGTGACGTCAGACCAGAAGAAGGACGAAGAACAACAATGGTATGGCGGTGAATCTGTGACGCTACGGCTTCCAGAGGTTTATTGTAAATAATACTAACAAACAAAAAGCTTTAAACAAAACACACAAAACAAACAGACAAAACAAATGTGGAAAAACCCAACAAATACCATGCTGGAGCTTCCAGCACGAAATAGCAATTGTTAATATGGAGTATCTCCTTCTCTCTCACAGAGTACGTGAAAACATGCAGCTTTTATGCAGCTGTACCAAGACTTGATTGCTTACCAATCATTCAATTGGAATCTCCATACAACTACAATCCTCGTGCCTAAATACAAATTACACTTTATAACACTCGTGCTCATAACCCATATTTATATCCCGTGTATTTGATATATAAACACCAACATTAACACACTACAGACAACATAAAACACTGTAAACACAAAGGGGCGGGAAACTCTTGTGCGCAGCACACCTGGCTTCAATGGCCACCTCCCCCCTCAGTCTCAAAGTCCTGGTTTATAATCCATGCCCAGGAACAGGGGCAGCAACGGGCCCAAGGTGTCGGCCATGGTGGGAGGTCCTCCTCCCACCCCAACAGCTGTGGCATCCTTGGGCGGTGTGAGGCAGGCATCCTTGGGCAGAACCAACAGGAATTCACCCTCTGCTGGTGGAGGTGGGAGCTGCAAGCAGTGCTCCCATTGAGGTGGAAGTGGAACCAGCAGGATTTTTTTTTTAATCAATTTTAATTGAACAGAAATGAAAGCTTCATGCAGATTGCTTTAAATTCGCTGGATGTCTCTGAGCGCAAGAATTCAAAAAGACTATAAAATTTGTTAAAAACTGTGTCACATTGGAGCTCCAGAGTGCAGCATCCAGTAAAGGCAGTCCACGTGGAGAGCAGGATGTGCCCTATAGACTGGAGGTGCTAGCCAAGAGGAAGGCTGTCTTCAGACAGATGTTTCAACTCTATGGAGTGTACAGGCTCAAACATGGCCTTCTTGAGTACCTCTAGTACAATACTCTGGGAGAATAACCTTCCTGGGAGGGTGTAATCATGAGCACTCTTCAAAAAACGAGTTGGAGTCTGCCCGGTCTTGGGTGACTCAGCCTCAGCCATTTAGGGGCCACCAGGAGAACTGTCATTATTTCTCATGACCTTCTTGAAGAAGGCATGGAGCAGTGGTATTGGCGGGAAAGTGTACAAAATGCATTGGGCCACTCGCGGACTACTCTCAGCGCCCATACATTTATGTGCAGGGATGTCCAGTGATTCGACCAGGGTCCGCAAACTCCTCTGTCTGCCCAGACTGCTCCCCAACCAGAGTTAGATGCATCTGTCATCACCAACTGACGGTTGTGTATCACTCCCATCCTTACGCCTTCGCTTAGGTGAGAGGCTTGCATCCACCAGAGTAGAGCTTCCCAGAATAGACGAGACATAGTCAGCCGACGTTGTCTGTCACGCTTGGGGTGCAACCGAAAACACTGAGCCACACTTGGATCAGGCACATGTGGAGTAACCCTAGTTAAGTGGGTGATGAAGCCATGGCCATCAGACCCAATAGTTTTTAACACAACACACCAATTGTACTATGAACACTTGTTGAACAGGGCCAGACAGTTGCGAATGGCAGCTACTCTGTCATCCCATCGTAAGGGAATCCAGCCGGAGCCTCAAGTAGACCACACTTTACACCAGTATTAATTGGTGCTTCATCACAGATGCTTCATCACAATCACTGTGTGGTCCACTGCTTCTTCCTGCGACTGGGAAAGGTCAACCAGTTATCACCCTGATCATTTGCAGCCACAAAGGAGCTAGGATGGCATCCATGCACTTAAAAAATGTGCTGGGGGCTAAGGAGAGGCCGAATCACAGTATAGAAAACTCAAAGGCGCTCCCCTGAAAGGCAAAGCGGAGATACTTCATATGCGCTGGATGAATAGGAATGTGGAATCTGGGTTCGTTCTGTCCAGTGTGATAAACGATTTGCCCGGCTAGACAGCCTAGTGAGTACGGCAGATGCCAGCGTCTCGTTGCTCTTCCTCTTCGGTAGGCAATCAGGAGAGCAGTACAGGGGACCACACAGTGCTGCGTGGCGATAACCAGCCGGTGTATGCAACTCAACAGCGGGGCACAGCAGAGCTGGGTCCCGGTGGAGGAATCTAGCTTTTATATATATTTTTTCAACTGCAAGGCAGTGAAATAAAACCACACATACATGCACACAAGAGTGAAGCTGTGAGGGTAATACTGAACTGAACTGAAATCTTTAAGCACACATAGTGGGGCGCGGCACAGCCGGGGTGCAGTAGAGGATCATGTGTTTCTCTTTTTTTTAATTAATTTATTAAAACTGCAATAACAGAGGAAATCACAAAACAGCAGGCGCTGTAAAGCAGACAGCAATCGTAAAGCGATGTAGGCTGTTGAAAAGAAAAAGAGTAAACGTAGCGTAGTTGTGCATTGTTTATAGCTGAGTTCACAGGAACAGGGTTTCTGATTCTAGGGAAGTGGCAAGCTGGCTTCCAGCAATAAAATTGCAGGGGAACTCCAGAAAACAAGAGAGAGCTGTTTTACAGTCTCAATCACAACAACTGGACAGGGGTGTCTAACCTGGACAACATGCAGTCACATGACTGGGGCAGCTTATAGCCTACAGCAGAGTGGAGCACTGTCTACAGGCAGAGGCCATCGAAGCACCTCATGCACCGAGCACCCGAGGACGGTATGCGCACTGAGGTACTAGACACCTACCTACCGAGCACCGTGCACACAGAATACTATAAGAACTACATGCACTGTGCATTCGTGCACTGACGCTTTCGCAATCGGCACCAACCACCGTATACACTGTGCGTACCGAGCACCATGCGCACCGAGTACTGAGGGAACTATGTGCACAGTGTACTGTGTGGTGTTGTCTCTGTGCACTGATGCAGTAACACTGGATACCGTGTGACGTATGCAATAAGCACTTTGCACACTGAGATACCAAAGTACCAACAGCTATGCGTGTGCCGCGGTACCGAAGCACTGGGGGGAAGCTATGCAATTGTACCTACCCTAACTGTGCGGTCACACACCTGGTCAGTGCGTAGCGTGCACCAAGGGGGACACAAGGCCGAAGCCGTGGTGGGCAAGTTGAAGCAGACAGCAAAAAACCACATTAGAATAGATAGATAGGGGAGAGCACACTGTTTGTTCACCAGGCCCTACTCGCAGCCGACGCGGTCCACTCGACAACGGGGATGCGGCAAGGCCTAGCCCCATGGAGCAGAGCACGGCTGGAAGAGTCACTCAACAGCAGGGATACGGCAAGGCCTATCCCCGTGGAGGAACCGTGTACTCTCAAGAAAGAAATAGACAACCATTCGGGGGTGACTGCATAGGCAGTCACTCACACACAACAGACATAACAAAGAGCAGCCTACCATGCAAGCGTGGAGGCCACTGAAAGACAGAAAGGTGAAAGTCTCTGTCTTTTCAAAGTTGTTGATTCTAGGAAAGCGGCGAGCCAACTTTCAGCACAAATGCAAGGGAAATACTATCGACTCGATTCTACTCGAGAACCTCTTTTCTATCAGCTAGACATAGAGGTCTTACCTTACCAACTTGAGAAGGAAAAAGAGAAATGGCTTTCTCAGGATGACAGATTTATTCCCTCAGTGGAGGGGACCAAATGCATTATCTCAGGAAGGGGTCTATTGGCAGCTCTGGTATAGAGAGCTCAGCGATACCTACCCAATGGGCAGGCATATCCCAGACATAATGTCCATTGGTGGTCATCTTTGAATTGAAAGGGAATTGCTTCGATCTCACCCAGCTTTCTTCAGAAATGTCCACCACCACACTTAGACACTGGAACTGCCAACCACAATAGCCTCAGCAACGAAAAGTAAATCAGATGTAATTATTGCTTAAATTCCCTCGATTTTCATACCACATTCCGTGCTAGTGTTTATCAGATAAAAGTTCTGAGATAATTCTCTTAAACTGATTTTATTTCACTTTTTATTAGGCAGTGAATAAAACCAAACTTCAAAACGGACTGAAAAAATCTTTCTTCGCCATCAGCCCGGTTGGCTGTGGGAGGTTGATGAACTACCCGGGCAGATGCCAAAATTACATAAAATTCCATGCTAATTCGGCATCTGCCCACCACAGCTGGGCACTTTGCGAACTGCCCAGGCATTTCGGCAACTGCCTGATTTTTACATCAGTCCGTAACATATATATAAAATTGTCTAATATCTGCTTTTTACAACGTACCACCTCCCGCTGTAAATCCATCTAAATTTTGCGTACAGCTTCATCCAGTTTCAAAGCTACGATTTTCCCTTAGTTCACCAGAAATACGAGGTTACGAAATCAGTGTGTTAATACAAGCTGCATGAAGTGTGCTCATAAATTATGCAAGTGTGCTCTGTACCCATATGAAATTTTCAGCATGGTACATGTACTATAGTACATGCTGTACCATGGTATTTTTGACAGCATCATGGTATATCATGTAGTATAGTACATGTACTCTGGTACCGTACCTTGGTACTTGAGTTTTTTTGTACCGTACCATGGTATTTGAGTTTTTCTTGTACCGTGGTACTGAAGTTGTATTGTGGTACTGTACAATGGTACTGATGCTGTATTCTAGAGTGGTACTATACCATGGTAGTGGTTGTACTGATTGAGTCTTTTACTGTACCATTGTATGGTGCATAAGCTGCATTATAGGTACTACAACTCCATAATGTACAAAAGAACTGATCATTCAGAGCATATTATTAAGTAACTAAATATATTTTACATGTGCAGAGACAAATTATCAAACAAACTGAATGGTTATATACTGTCATGTCTGATACAGTAAATTCTATCATAGTGAACCATACAATGATCATTATACTGTTGAAAGAATACAACTTAATCTCGCTAGTGTTATAATTCCAGGTCAAAAGTTTTGTCACCTTGTACTTACCACATGTACTGCAATAGAAGAATCAGCAGAACACAGCAGAATCAATTACTTATAAACTTATTTTAAAGTTTTATTTTTTGCATTTGTTTTATAATAAACAGGGATTTTACAATTCCATTTTATTTTATTTATATATATATATATATATATATATATATATATATATATATATATATATATAAACTACTAAATGGAATGTGATTTTAAAAAGTTGTCAGAATACTAACTTAATAGATTGTGTTATATATTTAATAAGAACATGTGTTGTATCATTATTGAATCTAATTATCAACCTAATAATATTGTATCATTATTGATAATAATAATAGTAACCTAATAATAATAATAGTTAATAATAAAAATATTAACTTACAAATAGTAATTTAAACATTTACCGATATATAAAAAAAAAAAAAACTAAAATGGAATTGTAACATCCCCATACACAGTACATTTATTAGGAAACAGATGCAACGTTGAAATGCATTTGAAATGTTATGTACTCATTAATAACCAATCCTCAGATCGGTATATCAGCTTTGTTACCCTGCTGCCGCTGGATGATTTTGGCGGCATTTGACACCTTCTGGCGCATGAAACCTTTGACCTCAGCCTCAGTTTTTTTCAGGGAAGATATTGCAAACTTCAGCTTTTTAAAAACAAAATAAGGTGGTGTTATTCATCAAGTTGTTAGCTCAGATTAGATGTATATGAATGACTTAGATTGCCTCTCATACAACACTGCAGCTTTAGGCCATGATTTAAAAGTGTATAGGAGGGAGTTGCCAGGGACAACCTTTTGGAAAAATCAACCCATCAAACTTTTGAGTACCTATAAAGCATTGTGATATTAGCAAGGGCTGATTTTGGATATAATTCATAGGGTTTATTTCTTGCATAGTACAATGATGTAAGGTGTGTAAGTAGTAATATCAGTCCCTGAGAAAAAGCACAATCCATCCTTTTTTATTTGGTAGCATACCAAGTGATCCCCTTCACTTAACATAAAAGTTTTTTTTTGTGTGCTTGTTTTTTTAGCATTGACCCAGTGATTATACTATAATGGTTGTTTATATTTGTGTTTTTTTTAATTTTTTTTTTGCAGGAAGACCTGTTTGATGAAACGACTCTTGATGCCAACAGCCCCGTGTACAAGGGATCAGACTTGTCGAAGGGACAACTTCTGGCCCTGCTGATGGCATTTTCTTTGAGATATGGCTTGTCTGGTGTAGCAATAAGAGACATACTTGATTTATTCAATACTTTAGCACCAAAACCAAAATGGTTTCTGGATAAGGCATTTTTTAACCTGACTGATAAAGCAGAAGTCCACTTTTACTGCCCAGAGTGTTTAGGATATGTCAGCAGTGATCCAGAGGACCACTGTCAAGCCTGTAATTGCACTGTGAATAAACAGGAACTGGTCAAATCAGCAAACTATTTTTTGGTTATGCCACTAGCTCCACAGCTTAAAAATATCTTGCGCCAAACATCGTTAAGATCTCATTTTCAACCTGATGATGACATATGTGACATAAATACTGGAAATCTGTACAAAGAGCAGGGAGAATTTGTTAAAAATCAAGACAACATTACTGTTTCATTTAACTGTGATGGCAGCCCTGTGTTCAAGTCTTCACAGTACTCAATATGGCCTATTTTGTGCACAGTGAATGAGTTGACATTGAAAGATTGTAATGTTGTGTTGCATACATTGTGGTTTGGAAGACAAGTGTCACGCACTGACACATATCTTACTCCATTTGTTTAAGAACTACAGAGTGCGCGTACTGATGGCTTTGTTCGGCTAGATAAAAATGGACATCAGCATACTAGCAGAGTGCATTAATTTGTGTCTGTGATGTGGTTTCACCTGCCATGGTTCAACATTTTAAACAGTTTAATGGAACATATGGCTGTGGCTTTTTGTTGTCATGAAGGGAAAGTTTTTGCAAAGGGGAAGGGTCACACAAGAGTGTACCCACTGAGTGTTGAAGAACCACCATTGAGAACAATGGCTGGCACAATTGAGATGGCTGAAACAGTAGAAGGAACAATGGTCAAGCTGAGATGGGTGTCAAAGGCGCAAGCACCCTACATTTGTTACCGTCTTTTGACATAATCAAAAGATTTGTACCAGACTATATGCATTCAGTGTGTTAGGCAGTTCACAAATCTATGGTTTGATCCTAAATATGTTGAAGAAGAGTTCCATTTGCAGCCTTTGGATTTAAGGGTTATTGATGATGAAATGCGCAACATTAAGCCACCTAATGAAGTGAGACGTAATCCGAGACCACTTTGAGAGAGGACTTTTTGGAAAGTCACCGAATGGAGAGCATTTCTTCTCCTGTATTCCCCAGTGATTTTGAAAAAGATTTTACAGAGAAAGTTTCATAACCATTGGATGCTTCTTGCGTGTGCTCTTCATAGTCTCCTCTCTTGTGTGACCACTGAAGATCATCTAAACTGTGCAGAATTGTGTCTCATTCAATTTGTGTCAGCAATTTCAGAGCTCTGTGGCATTGAGCACTGTTATAACTCTCATTTGCTTGTGCATCTCACACAGAGTGTTAGGGATTGAGGTCTATTATGGGCCAACTCAGCATTTATGTATGAAAGTACCAATGGAAAATTGCTTGATCTGTTCTATGGAACACAAGCAGTGCCTTGTCAAATCTTTAGGAATTTCTTTGCATACCAAAGAGTTAGTCGAACTGGTGACTCTGTATTTCATAGTGCATCGAGAGAAGCAAGCCTGCTTTTCGATAGACTGACTGGTTGTGATCCTGTGACAAAAATGGGAAACTACATTAATGGTGATATAGTTACCCTGGGATAGGTATGAAAAGACAACTGACTGCCAGTGAAAGAGTGGCATTAGAAAAAAAAAAAGTACTTAATTGTTACCTGCAGAATAATCTTGCTTGCGTTTACAAGCGTTGTGTTGTTTTCAAGAAGTTACTAGCAACCCAAGAATATGGAGTAAGTTACAACAGGAATAATTCAGGTCATAGCTACACAACACTCCTATGGGTTAATTTCTTCTTTTGTGGTGGTCCCAACAGCATGTCAATGTTTAGAAGAATGCTCTTATTCGGAGCTGCTAATAATTTACCAGAAGATAGCCAAGGTGCAGAATCAGTTCAATATTTATGATTCTGATATAAATGTCAATATATCAAAGTTCTTGGTTCAGAACACTCAAGAGTTGATGGTGTGTACGTCAAAAGAAATTGAGGCAAAATGAATCTTTTTGCAACATGACAGGCTTCTCCACGTTGTTAAGATGCCATTGTTTGAATAGACTAGAGATGGGTGAACTCTGAATAAGGATTTACAGTAGCTTTTTACCAGTGACGTGCGGTGAACATTAACAAGGTACATGTCAACCCTCATCTTTTTAATTCACGTGTTGATTTTTAAAATAATTTGCTTTTGTTTTATTTCAGATTTTTTGTGTCTTCTGTGCCTGGTGAATTGAAACAGGTGACTGCGTTTCTTGCGGATAAAAAAATACAGTTAATTTAAGTACCTTTTTATTATAAGAAAGTTACTTGATCCATATATCTTCACATATAGGGCAAATAAACTGTAGTCTTTACCATATAATTCACAGAGAGGGTATATATTTCAGATTTTTAAAAAATGGGTTTCATAATATCAATGATTAGCCTGAAATCAATTAACACAACATCTTGTTTGTTTGGCAATTAATGGATTATTGACAAGAATTAATTGTTTATCAGTGATATATGTTGGTCTGTAAAAGTTTAAAGGGTTGGTATTTCACAATCCCCTGAATGCCTATCTTGTTAATATTCACAGCATGTCACTGCTGCTTACAGTGGATAATGTACCAAGGGTAATACTGTGTGTCATTGGAACTGTTTTTACATAGGGTATAAACAACACACAAGAGTACTAATGGGCACATTAGTTATGTATGTTGGAGTTCATGCACCAAGCTCTCTTGTTGAAGAATATTCTCTCTTCAGATGTGACTGCCTATTACACTTTGCTTTCTATGATGTGTAATGTAATATACATGTTTTTTCCATACCTAAATTCTAGATACAACCTAGATTCTCTGTTCAACCTGTATTTACGAAGATATGTCAAGTCTAATCATGTTTTGTATTTTAGTATTTTCTTTATATAGCCTCTGAATTTAAGCTGTATGGGGTTGTAAAGTATCCATATTTGTATCCATATTACCTTGGCAAGCAATTCATCAAATTAAAGATACTCTACAAACAGCCAAAAAACGACTTGCTTGATTTGTCTTAATCTGGTTTATTAATGGAATTACAACCCTCCTTATGAGCGAGTGCATAACGTTAATAAAAAATAAATAATAAATAAACTTACATTAACATAAATAAGTGCGGTGTAAGGATTTTGTTTTATAAATGCACAGGTTGTCAGCAGTTTCTCTTTCCCTTAGATCCGCCTTTCTTTAGCAAATAGTTAAATATAGAATGCATGGCTTGACTGCATTAGTACATGCGATATAAATATTATTCTGTTGAGTGTTATTTTATTTTTTTCCAAAAGATGCAGTTAATAGTTTAAATAGAATGCTCTGTGGTAATAATTTCATAGGAAATTGGTATAGATGCAGGCTTTAAAATTATAATAAAAAAAAAAAAAATTATGGTACAGCTCAGGAGTACTACAAAATACCACTGTGCCATGTTTATAGTATTTAAGGTATCTACATTGTGCCATAGTACTCCACTCTATACCATGGCAAATCTTGGAAATGTACATTGTGTACATTGTTAACACCTACGGTATTCCAGGTATTCTATGGTACATCTTATACATAGTACCATGGTACTATATGGTACTGAAACATGTACCATAGTATGTCCCATAGCATACCACGGTATACTATGTTTTACCATAGTACGTACTATGGTATACCATGGTAAACTTTCATATGGGTAGCACTAGCAACTAGTAATAAAGTTGTCAATAAGCAGTATGCGGCTGCTAATAACAGAATTCCAATAACATTAAAGTCTATGGGACAGGATTGGTTCCTGGGAAAATGTTGTTAATAAATGAAAGTTGTCTTTCTCAGGGTTGCTAAGAAACACACACACACACACACACACACACATCACACACGGTCGTAGACAAAAGTATTTGCTCAGTTAAAAAATGAGAAAAAGTGATTTCTATCATTTATAATTGTTCTATCGAATGATATAAATTAAAGCTTTATAATAAAACAACAAATTATTAAATAACATTCATAAAATGAAAAATAAAATGCAAAAACAAATTTCTTACTTTGACAAAAGCATTTGGGCAATCAACATATTTTCTATGAAAATGGCAGTGATACAACTAAACAAAAAAAGGAGAAAATACCAGAAAAATAGCAAAAAACTAAAAGACTCTGTGTGGGCTATTATTGTTAAACACAGGAGAACAGGAACTACTGCAACTAGCTCCAGGTGTGGAAGACCAAGAAAGATTTCTGCAAAATCAGGAAGAAGAATCGATCGAGCAGGATATAAAGCACTACTTCAAAAAATGAAAAGCTATAATAAAATAAATATTTCAAAAGAAACTAGTGTGTAAACAGGCATATGTGCATACAAAACTGTAATAATGAAAACATGTTTTTAAAATAACATAAAAAAAAGAAAATAACTAAATTTCCATTATGTAACATGAATGTGCTTTCAGGGAAACGGACTTCAAAGTAACACAATCCACACAGATGTAACGCTTCTCAACTTTTCCTGTGCATTTACCACATACTGCACTTTCACACTGGGCACACATTTTTATTGCATTTAGCTACCTGGCATTGTTTTCTCTTGTGTGTCACTGGGTGCAGCACTGAATCCAGGTTGAGATGCATTTCCCTGCTGCTTTGCAGTTTTCTGATCAAAATGTGTCTGCCAAAGCTTTGTGTCTAGCTTCAGGATGAAATCTCTCCTAATGATATTTTCCCTGGTGCAGTCCTTGTACAGAACAAAGGAATTGATGGCTGCCAGGTCCAGTACATGATGAAATGTATGGAATGAAAATATTTAGGGAGAATTTCACCTCTATGCCTGTGTTGTAAGGGTCAACTCGGAAGCCACCCTGAACACTAATTCCAAAACCAGGATTTTAAGGATCCATGACATTTAGCCAGTAAAACCTAGTAAATGTATGGGGAGTAGCCCACATATCCTTGACAGATGCACCCTAAGAATCAACTTCATACGCCAGGACCCGAACAGGGCAGAGTGTATGGAGCTGTCGCTCTCTGTCAGACTGGAAAGGAGGTGGATGGAAAGCCTTCAATTCCACAGACTGGTCATTGCTGCATTTTAATGTAGATTCATGCATTAAAGATAGTAGAATCGATTATTTGCTAATTTACAAGAAATGTAAGTAATACGTTAAATTTAAAACATTAGTCTGCCAGAGGCTCTCTTGGCAGCAATTTCTGGGGTTCTTTGTAATCAATAGAAGATCAGCTTTCCCCACAGATAGCCAATCAGGAGTGATAGGGGTGGAACATAAACAATGTTTGTGTGTGTAGGTGCTAGACTTCCGGAATTCAGTTTTCAAAAACTTGCGTGGCTCTCTAGAAATATACCTGGAGTGTCTTTTTAGCATAGAGCGAACACCTTAAACTTAAAACAAAACCTCAAACAAATGTCGTTGTCTGGGACGTTGGGCAATATGTATTGCACACACCTGATAATATTTATATATAACATTTTGTTCAGTAATCAAATTTGTGCATGTTCTAGACATAGTCTTCTTTGTCCATTTTGTCAAGTTTTAAGACTGTTACAGTGTCTTTTTGTTCTGGATCTGTGGACCACAAAACCAAAGCAAACAACACCCTTGTAGCAGTGTATTATACTTTGACATAATTGCCCTTTGATTTCGACTGCATGATTCATGTCAAGCTTTGATATTTGAATAAACTGTGCTTAAAAGTAGCTGTTTTATTTATTGTAACTGCTGCTGCTGTTGACAGGGCTTAAAAATGTGTTAATGCATCTCGGCCCGATTTCAAATTCTGTTTTGCAAATTAGTTTCTTCATTAGATTTCATAAGGACTCAGTTTAGACCAATATATAATTCAGAATAATGCAGGTTGCTTTTGTTATCGGTGTTTCAATGTTCCCTAGGTTTACTTTTCATTACACTCTCATTGGGAAAAACATATTTTCTGGAGTTGATGGCATTATAGAAAAATCTCTGGTGGCTTTGAGTGTGTGCGAATAAACCTTGCCAAAGATTAAACTTCTAATTGTACCCAAGGCTATCTGAGTTAAACCAGCTGCCAGTTGGGGGAGATCCACGGATGTTAAATTCATCACACTGCCTTTATCACAGCAGTTGTTCAGATAGTGCCAACAGCCATTCTTTCCTGCTGTGCTGGGAGTTTCTTGACATATTTTTCATGGACAGCTCACACAGTCTTTATTTTTCTTAAATTGAATTGTAAGTGATGTTATCAAATGCAAAAAATATTTCTGCCATAAAAAAAAGAATAAGGTATAATTTGCTGAATATGGTAGCTGGAACTAAATATTACTGACCTTTAAGTTTGTATCTGTTTTTATATGTAAAAAAATGTACTCCAAAGCGTATTACAAAAAAGGTAAACCAAACCATTCCAGGTTACAAAATGAGAATGCAGACTTTTTTTCTAATTTTGAAGCTTTCCTTTGTCCCTTGGAAAAAAAAGAGTAACTTACTCTTAGTAGTAAAAGACTGAATATTAGCCCCTAAATATTACATACAATGGTATTCTGCCCCCATTAGCTTTCCTATACTATATGCAAGCTCCAGATATGTATTCTGTCTTCATTGACATAATGTCCTATCTCTGGTAGAGGCAATACCGCAGAAGGATTATTTGCAAATAAAAACCTTGGGCCCTATTTTGTATAGCATTTGCAAAGGGCTAAAATAATTGTATAAAAACAGCCAAAAACCTACTCAGAAGAATAATTTAAATGCTCCTTCCTGAAATTAAGTTGTTGCTTGCTATTGTCCTATTCTAGCAATTACTTATTCCATTCACAATAATTCCCTTTCAGGCCCGCTGCCAGCCCAAACACAAAATTATCGTTTAGTATACTGCTTTATTACAGCCTGTTACTATATTTGTCAAATAACTATGACTAATGTCATTATCCTTGAATTCAATTAAATACTTGAATCAATGTATCAGGAGCAATGTCAGCTTCCTGTCACTGGCTTATCGAGCACCTACTGTATGTGGTACTGCAGGATGAAACAGGATGCTTTGCTTGAGGCATGCTGCTGGCTATGCTTTCACAAGGAATGGCAGAGTGGGATTGGCCAGCTCCGAGTCCCTGAGTCTCAGAAGGTAAACATTTGCAAGAGGCATATTATTGATGAATCCTTGATGGTGCATTTTGTTTGTGCTCATTATTACCAAGAATAGACATGGATAACTAAAACGTTCAGGTATAGATTTAGTTAGGGGATCTTTATCCTGTACCAGTATAAAAAGTGTGTTAGTGCAGAAGGTTCCTGGAGTGGGACCTTCCTTACGGTAGAAATTAAGACATGCTTGACCACTTTTGGTCAACCTTTGCATGCTTAGCTGTGTTTTGTCACTGTTTTTTTTTTTTTTTTATTATTATTTTTGTTACATTGTATTTTGTGTATTCAAGTGTGTATTTAACATTGTTGGTATAACCAAGTTTAAAAAACTGGAGCAAGCCTCCAGTGCTATTGCAATAAGATTGTAGTAAGTTTTTTCCCGCTCAGGTTACCGATGCCACCACTTTAATAACCTGAAAGGATCCCTAATAGTTAGTGACACCATCACGGGCAGACAACAGGGACTATTGTCCCAGGCCCGAGCTCTGTGGGGGCCCAGGCTTGTGGCCTAAAAAAAGCAAATAATGTAATATTGTCAAAACACTTGTCTTTAAAGCTCTGGCAATATTTGTTCACTAATTTATAACTCCATGGTATGATTTTCAAATCATACCCTAAACTTCAAAACTTTTTTTTTGTTTGTTTTGGCTGAACGGTGATGATAATAATAAAGCCTGCCACACACCAGACGCGATGCGATTTTTTATTGGGCGACAAGATACTTTCACAGCGACATGACCATACACAGCAGATCACACTATGATCAAGACTGATACATAATCATCAACATGATGTGGAAATTACGAATGTCTTCCCTGACGGTATTTCAACATATGTGGTAATGAATCATACATAACAGGCTCATCCAGTTCCTTCGAAATGGACTCCCATTTATTGTCTTTCAAATCTGTATCTTTATAGTTGAAATGACCTTTGTCATAAAGCTCTGGGTATTTTTTCAATGCCAACTATAATTTTTTTCTCTCTTCATTCTCGATACTGCTTCACCCTGCTGGATCACATGCATTGAAGCTGTTCTCTGATTGGTTATTTCCCTAGTTGTTGCACGACAAATCTCAAAAATTAAGATTCAGTAGTATTTATTTTGCGTCGCTGCAGTGTCACCCTGGTATCTCTCCCGAGCTGCCCATCATGTCGCCTGTGGTGTGAAAGATACTCCTCAAAAGTATAGGTTCTATTCATTTTGTCGCATCACAGTGTAGTTTTTCTTGTCGCATCACGTCTGGTGTGTGGCAGCCTTAATATTTCGTGCAGAACAGGTTTGCTACAGTGTACGCGTGACAGACCCCAAGTACGGGTCATTGCGTATGCAGTGCACAGTAGGTCAGGTATTATTAGAGGTTAATGGTTTTTCAAATATGTATCACCATAAATTTGGCTCTCAAAATCAGAAAGAGAAAATGGAGAGACAAAAAAAGGAATCAGAACTTAGAAACGAGCAGCTTGCTACTCCTGCAAATCAAGCCAAACACAACATCCTTTCACAAGGTCCAACAGCCTGGACAAAGATACAGATTTATCTCTCTGTTGGAATCTTACAGTCACTCACAACTCAACAACAGTCCATCTCTAAAATGTTACGAGTGACTTGTGTTACTTAAATGAGCCAGGTATGTGACCAGAGAAAATAACATATTTCGAGAGGCAAAATATCAACAATTGTTATCTAACAAGCGTAGCCCCTTTAGTACCACGCTATTAGAATATTCATAGAAGTGTCACATTCGTCTGTCCTCATCACCTAGTGGGGCCATTTTCAAAAATGATCTTTAACCCAACTAACAGTATAACATCAACGTATTCTTAACAAAACTTTTATCCAGCTGCAGTGAAATTCTTCAACTTGAATTGAATTCTCGAGTTTCTGGCTAACTCTAGTCATGAGACATTGGGTAACTCTAGTCATGATTCATTGAAGGTTAGAACAAACTCAAGGTGAATTTACAAGCAAAGATTAATAAACAACACAGAACTTTTCAGTGACATCAGGATTTGTATATTTGTTTGTAAGAATAAATTGGTAACAGTAGATATTTAGGCTTCAGCTGTATCTCTGCAGAAGATAACTATTTTAGTTTTTGCCTGTTTTATGCAGGCAGTATTATAAATCACTAGGGGGAAATTATACATATGATGTATGAAGGTCATATATTGTAACTGTGAGTCTACAGCTATGGCCAAAAGTGTTGCATCACTCTAGAGTTAACACATTTTGCTTCATAAAGTCCAATGAAACCTGCTGAATAAAGTTACTTGAACATATTGAATTAATACCACTATGGAGTTTTCCCATGTACTTAATAAAAAATTGACAACAAATCATAAAAAGAGACAATTCAAAATCTAACATGAAATACTGTACAGCTGCTATGGCTTTCAGTAGACTTTTGCAATATAATTTTGTAGTTTCTTTGATTACATGATGTAAAATAAAATATCTAAACTATGTTCATACAGTTATTTATAGTTTTAATTATGTCCCAATCCTAAAATTCTAATGATGTAAAACTTTTGGCCATAGCTGTATATACTGGAACATATGATGAATGTTTACAGTATATATAAATCGTTAGGGAATGTATGATTCAAATAGATTTACTGTATTCTAACCAAGCTGAACCTATATGTTCTTCAGTTGAGGGTTTCTTAATATAGAACAAAAAAAAAGGGTGTTTACAGAGCAAATGCTGTCAATGTGCTCACTGGATTAAGAAGGGGGCCCTTTTTAAAAGGACTTGTCCCAGGCCCCAAAATTCCTGACTGTGGCCCTGTCAGTAGTATTGGCTCAATGAACAAGAAAAGAGACACAAAGGTAAAGGTTCAATAATTTACTAAAACAGATTTTTACTGTTAAAAACAAACATGCACTTTACAGACATTCACAGGGGATCCCCGTACACAACTTTAAAATACAGTTATTCTTAAACAATTCAATCAAACTATATATATATATATATATATAAAAATCCCAAAATAATCAAACAAAACTATAAACTACTACCCCCTTTTCACACAGCCAAGCAGTTGTCAAAATGTGACTAAAAGCACAGTACACAACATATAACTTGTCTTACAAGGATTCTGTACTTTTGCATTAATCTGTTTTAGGTTTCCTAAAATATTAATTTTCAACAGTGTATAAACCATATTGATGCATTTAGTTTCAGCCCATTTAGAGACAGAAATTACATTTATATTTCAAACTTTGATTTTATGTTAGAAGTACAGATTTTCTAAAATAAATTGCTTAATGCGTTTGATATATCACTGTCATAAACCTTGAGACTGGCATAGAGGTGCCAAAACTGAAGCCCAAAGGAAATGTAGTACGTTGAAAATGAATTATGTCAAGCAATCTGCTTAATGGAAAACAACCAGGGATAGCGATGCCCTAAGCAGATCTAAGACTTAATATAATACCTTGAAAAATGCTGTGACAGTACTGTAGCGATTTTAAAGCTGATACAGGCCCCTCAGAATGGCCATTGTTAATTCCCCAGGTGAAAGTATGAAGGCATAATCCTTTAGAATCTGCTGACATACATGTATCACAAAAAACCTATTTTCTGGTTTCAGCAACTGCACTGTTTGTTGTACAAATTTTGACTCATAGTCACTCTTTCTAAGCTAAGTTTAGCTAACTGTTTTGTAATTTTTTTTTAACCTTTTACTAAGCTATCTACAGCTATGGTCACAAGTTTTGCATCACCCAGAATTTTATGATTGAAACATTAATTTAAAAAAACCTATATAAACATAATTTAGAACTTTTATTTAACATCATGCAATCAAAGAAACTATATATAATGCAAAAGTCTATCCGGAAGTCATAGTAGCAGTACAGTATTTCATGTTATATTTTGAAATGTCACATTGTTGTCAGTTTTTCATTGAGTATATGCAAAACTACAAAGTGGTATTTAATTCAATATGCTAACGTAACATTATTCATGTGGTTTCATTCGACTTTATAAAGCAAAATGTGTTAATTCTATAGGGTGATGCAAAAGGTTTAGCCATAGCTGTATACCTTAAATTCTTATGTTTTTTGTTGTAAAAAAATTAAAATAAAATAATAATCTGAGTAAAAGCATAATAAATGTGATTAAGTTGCCTAATAAAACTGAATTCAGGAAAGACAACAGTTTTAATTAAATGGCCATGTGACAAGGTTACTGAGACTCCCCCAGTGCACAAGCTACTACAGCCCCGCTCGATACATCGAATTTCTGGGACTGGGGTGTTGAACTAGAGTGGGAACAAAAAAATGACCCCACTCTGGTGAACATCTGGGGGCAGGTTTATTCTATCGAGGGAAAGGAGGGTGAAGTCAACCGACCGCTCACATATCCCTATTACATTATTACTGGGTATCTATTATATAGGGTATCCCAAGCTTCAGGACAATTATTTGTTCCAAAGCCTTTTTAGGCTGAGATCATGCATTTGGCTCATGATATCCCTTGCTTGGGACATTTAGATAGTGAGACTTTGGAAAGAATACTGACTCGGTTTTATTGGATGGGAGTTTTTAGTGCAGTAACGAGATATGTGGCGGGGTGTCTGGAATACCAACAGGTAGCGCTGGTGCAGGTTTGCCCAGCCTAGCTGGTTCCATTGCCCCTGATTGGAACCCCTTTTTAGAGAATTGCGATGGACAATGAGCTTGTCTGACTTTGGATATACGCATATTTTAGTAGTTGTGGACTACGCGACAAGATATTCAGAGCCAGTACCACTGAAATCCACTTTTGCATCAGCAATTGTGAGAGAGTTAGTTCAGATAATGTCAAGAGTAGGGATCCCCAAAGAAATTATGACTGATCAAGGAACTAACTTTACGTCTAAATGTTTGAATGAAGTGTTTACATTTAAAAATCTGGTCTGCAGACGGACAGACTGGTGGAACGCTTTAATCAGACCTTGAAACAGATGCTGAGGTGGTTTGTCAACCAACAGCAGAAACATTGGGCCAAACTTTTTCCCTAGTCATGTTTGCAGAAAGAGAGGTGCTGCAGAGTTTGATTGGGTTTTCCCCCTTTGAGCTGCTGTATGGGAGACAGGTATCATTGATCTTGTAAGAGAGGGTTGGAAAGACCAAACTAACAGTTCCAAAATTATAGTAAAATATATAATATTCTTGAGAGACCATCTGCAATTGGTTGGCTGTTTGGCACAAGAGAATCTAAAACTGACTTGGTGACACCAAGAGCGGCAGCACAACAAACGAGCAAGAATTCACACTTTTATGCATTGTTCCTCATTATCTTGTAAAGCACTTTGTGATGGTGGTCTAATATGAAAGGCGCTATATAAAATAAAGATTGATTGATTGATTGATTATGGCTGTTTACATTTAGATTTGCTGCATATTAAACAAACAACACACATTTTAGTGCAGTTTTTTAAAACAGCTTTGATAAAAGTACAGTCTCCACGCAACTGTTTTTTCAATATTTTTTCAACGACTGACATTGACGATTAAACCAAGGTGATAAATTACTGTCAAAAAAGCTGTACTACAAAGTAGAGGTCCAACATGTGGCCCAACATGTAATTGGTACAGTATTGCGTGGTAATGATTTCAAAGACACAGGAAGATGGTATAAGCAACATTAAGTGAAGGGAGACTGATGGGAGACTGGACTGACAGTGATTACCTGGCACCCTCAGAGTCCACTTACTTAGACAACAGATTGTCGTGTTAACTGTTATGTAACTTATGTTCTTTCTTTTTATGATGGATATTTACATGTTCAGTGGTTATTATTGCACTTACTCATATTGGTACCCTACACATAATATAAGATAATGCAAGAAAACATTTTAAATACAAGCATTTAGTGAACACCAGCCACTAATTATCATGATAAAGACCAAAATACATAATCTCTGGTAGTTTAACAAACAAAAATCACTTAAGCAATTTCAAATATTTCTTCATGACAAAAATATTGGCACCCCTGCTTCAATATTTTGTATATCCTCCTTTTGCTATTATTATGGCTTTCAAACATTTCTGATAATTCTTAACCAGTGAGTTACATCTCGTTGGTGAAATGTGGGGCCATTCTGTCTTGCATATGTCCTTCACTCAGATTGGATGCACAATGCTTGGCTACAGCATTTTGTTCAGATCAGTCCAAAGCATTTCTGTTGGACTGAGATCTTGTGGTTACGAAGGTAATTCCAGAACTTTTATCTTAGTTTTCCTCAAGAATTCCAGAGCTGACTTAGCTGTATGCTTTGGGTTGTTGTCGTATTAGAAGACAAACTGTCTGCCAATCAGCCTATGAGCAGATGGTATCATTGTACTTTGTAGAATGTTTTGATACATGGATGCATTCATTCGATCTTCAATCACATCAATGGCCAGCTTTCCACACAGCTTAGAAAGTTGATACTCTGGCAAGGCTCTTTGACCAAACAGGAAAAAACAAGCATACTATATATATATATATATATATATATATATATATATATATATATATATATATATATATATATATATATATATATAATAAGCTTTGATATAAATCCACTCCCTGTTGGTTATATATACTATTACTTCTAAGTCATTGAAAGTCTTTCTAGACTCTTTTTCTAGATTATTTTGTTCCAGTCAGTCAGTCAGTCACTCTCTCTCTCTCTCTCTCTCTCTCTCTCTCTCTCTCTCTCTCTCTCTCTATTATATTTGAAATTGCGTAGTCCCTATATATATATAGGGACTACGGAATATACTTCCAAGCACAAATAGAAAGCTTTTTTTTCTCAAAGACTTTTTTTTTTTTGTGCATGGCTAATGCTTTGAACTGAATTTTATTAGTATTAGATGGTACACACACACACACACACACACACACACACACACATAGTATATAATATATACTATGTGTGTGTGTGTGTGTGTGTGTGTGTGTGTGTGTGTGTGTGTGTGTTTGTGGTATAAATTTAAACACACATATCTGCAATAAGAAATCCAATTTAAAATTGGTGCACCATCTAATACTAATACAATTCAGTTCAAAGCATTAGCCATGCATAAAAAAATAAAAAAAAAGTCTTTGAGAAAAAAAAAGCTTTCTATTTGTGCTTGGAAGTATATTCCATAGTCCCTTATGCATTCATATACAGTTCCCTAGCTACAGCTGCTTCCTCTAAAACATAAAAGCTAAACGATAATAATGTTGCAAATTGTTAGCAATGTTTTGCGACTGCAACTAATGCCTGAACATCAAAACGATGTTAAAAAAGCTTCTGGCACAAGCCAAGCAACTGTGTTGAATATATATTTTAAATTAAATGTTGGTGCAAAAATAAAAATAGTAGTTCTTGTGTCAGAACATTTGAAAAGGACACCCACTTCACAGGCCCTGTGTGATTAAGCAACCAGCATTTTCAGACTCCTATATTATTCCATAATCATATTTTAAATTTATTACTTCAGCATAGGAAGAGAACTAGACACGCTATCAATAATAGCACTGTTGTTTTAGGAGATTGGTTTGCTTCAGTATATCTGCTTTCACACCCCAAGAGGTTACATGCAATAACTAAATAAATAGTTAAGGCTAATGATAGTCTCATAAAGAAACTATGAAGAATTATTACAGTTGTTTTGATAACTATATGAATGACATTACAGTTTATTTCAGACAGTTATGTATAAGATAATTATAAATTAAAAGATTAAATTAAAAACGTTTGTGTTGGTTGACACTTCTGTTGTGTGAGAAAAGTATATCGAAAGATATACAGAAAAATAAAGAAGCAATCAACAATTGAGCTAAACTCTACTCTAGCTGCAGTGACTGCCGTCTGCTGCCACAGTTGTGAGGAGCTTAGCCCAGAGCAGCAGGCCCAGCTGTGGGAACTGCTGTTGGAATACTGCGACAGCTTCACCACCAGCTCAGAAAGAACAGGCCGGACTCACCTGGTACAGCATCACATAGAGACGGGGGAGGCCACACCTATCAAGCTGCAACCTCACCGTATACCCCTGGCCAGACAAGAGGCTGCCAAGAAGGTACTGAGGGAGATGCAGGAATCGGGCCTGATTGAGCTATCAGACCGCCCCTGGACGTCACCAGTTGTGATCGTTCCCAAGAAGGACGGAGAGTGGCGCTTCTGTGTTGACTACAGACAGCTGAACGAGATGGCCAAAAAGGACTCCTAGCCCCTCCCCGGCATCGATGAGTCCCTAGACTTGGTTGTTGGCATCATAGAGAGTTGACTCCAGCACCAGGATCGATTCGAACTCACGGAAGCGAATAGTACACGTAATATTTAACTGAAATTTAATATATTACACTGAGTTTTTATTTTATTATTATTAATAATAAATTATTATTAGGACTGTTATTTTTGTATGGTGGTCACGGCAGTCAGGAACCTGTGAATTTTGACATTTGTTTCCATTCAGTGTGAAAATTGTAAAGGAGCAGTCCACGTCTTTTGAACTGGTTTCAGTGCAAAGTTAAAGCGCTTAGCAAACGTCAAATAAATGTGAATACTTACACAGAACTATACAAAATGTGGCAAAATTAAGTTCGAAGCAACTAGCAGAGCAATATCCCAAACAATTTCATGAAAGAGGCAGGAAGAGCTTTAAGGAGAAACAAACTTCAAATTAACTGAAGCCTTCTGTCCAGAAAATATGGCTCTGCATACATTTGATAACGCAAAATCTATAGGGAGGGCAGTTTATAGTTCTGGAGATGCATGAACCCTGATTTGAAGCTCTTGTAGTCATTCCTGTGAGGTGCTAAACGTGTCAACAGTGCAAAAATGCAGAATGATCCTTCATATCTTTTAATGTACTTCTTGTAATACCAAAACCACAGGTGTGTTTAAATAGACATTAACAAAAAGGATATTGTAAAATTCTCAATGTACAACCAGAACATTTATTTAAAAAAAAAAAAATTCAGTGTTCAGATAAATTATTTTTTAGATCAGACAACGTATACATGTAAAAATTAAAAGGTAAGCATATTCCTGTTATGGTTGTTTTTTAAAAGGTTGTGGCGGGGTCTACATGGTTCTCGTTGCTGGACTTCAAGAGTGGATACTGGAAGGTAGCCCTTGCACCAGCGGCAAGATCCAAGACCGCCTTTACGACGGGAAAGGGACTGGCAGTTCCAAGTGCTGTCAATTCGGGCTGTGCAACACCCCAGCAACCTTTGAACTTCTCCTGGAAAAGGTTCTGGGGCCCGTTTAATAAAAGTCTGCGATTGCAATGAGGTTGCAAGAGTGGTTGCGAGGACTTTGAAGTCCTCGCTGTGATCATTTCATACAACCCATCACAAGGACCATCGCTTGCGGTCCCTTTTAGTGATTTGCACTCTGAAAAATCAGTCACTTGGCAAACAACTTTAAAGCACAGTTGCAATAACTTACAATAGGCGGTGTGACAAGGAAAGTCAATTTTTCTAAAGAAGAAATAAATCCAATTTTAGAACATATAGGTCAAAACAAATCTGTTCTATTTGACAAGTTGTTGGGAACCCTAACTAGCGAAGAAAAGAAAGAAAATGTCAAATGATCACGGATCAAATAAATGCTTTTGGGGTTGGGGATAGAATGGGAACAGAGGTAGGAAAGAAATGGATAGATTTAGCATGCAGAACTAAATCAAGAGGCAAAAAGACAACAGACATGAGGTGGGAAAACCAAAATATGGTCCTAAATATGATGTAGCTGTTGCAGGTATTTGAGGGCGGATTGGACACAAGCAGAAGAAAAAACGAAAGCATAGCACCTCTTTAACACAGTTTCTGAGTAAGTAAACACATCTTTTGTTATCCATCTAACTTAAGTAGAGCAATATTTATAAGGTAAACAAATTATTATTATTATTATTATTATTATTATTATTATTATTATTATTATTATTATTATTATTATTATTAACTTACCCACTGTCTCCCAAAGCCACCTGTCACCAATGTCATTAAAGTGATCGGTGACATCACAATTCACCCAAATATATCTGCCATGTATACTCTCAGGAATTACAGCATCTGACACTGACATTTTTGGCATCCCAGATCACATGAATATTAATTGAATGAAAACCTTTCCTGCATACGTACAGGTGCTCATTCTCAGCCGGGGACATAATTTGTATCTGACTTCCATCTACAACTCCAATTTTTTTACAATGTAGTTGACATATAACATATTTCATTGTGTTTTATTTCTAATTTCTAAATATAATACAACACACATATTAATTCTCTGCTCTTGGCACTCGGTACTTTGATACTAATTCTGAGTCTGTATACGCATCAAAGGGTTTGCATTGCCCGATCCCTAAATACTCTCTCTTCTCATTCCTCCTCTGCCATATTGATGACGAGCTACTAGTAGTATGAGAGCTGTGATATCTACTAAAACGATTTGTAATGAAAATAACTACTTTCAGCTGGCCTCTAGCACTCGCAAGTTTCAGGAGAAAACCTGCGACGTCGCAGCCCGGCGAAAGTTTTATGAAACACAAATTGCAACCTATGAACGGTCTGTGACAGCAATTCCTCTCAAATTGCTTTTATGAAACGGGCCCCAGGTTGTTGTCCCCTCCCAAGAATGCCTCGTCTACCTGGATGACCTGCTGGTGCACAGAGCGTCCTTCCAGGCCGCCCTCAACGCCCTGTGTAGAGTGCTACAGCAAGTGACCGCAGCTGGACTCAAGCTACACCTCAAGTGTTGCTTCATGAGGAGGGAGGTGACCTTCCTGGGCCACCGGGTCAGAGGAGAGTGGATAAGCACCGAGCCGGACCAAGTGACTGTTGTTCGGATGTGGGCCACCCCACTAACCAATGACAATTGAGGATTTCTAGGTCTGGCTTCCTTCCGGGACTTCGCCAGCATCGCTACTCCCCTGCACCAGCTGCTGCACAAGGAAGAATCATTGGAATGGATGGAGAAATGTCTGGCTGCGTTTGACTCTCTGGAAGGCGCTGACACAGTGCCCAATGCTCTCCCTCCTGATCCCAGACTATCATTGCTCCTGGACATTTGTGCCAGCAACAAGGGGATTGGAGTTCTACTGTCCCAGGAAGTGTCCGACGGTGAGAGGGTGGTGGCCTACTACAGTCCCTCAACAGTGTGGATCGGCGGTACTATGCAACCCGGAGGGAGCTACGAGAGGGGTTCGCAGTGGTCCGGCACTTTCGGCACTACCTGTGTGACCTTCCCTTCACCATCTGGACAGACCACTATCCAATGGCAATTTGCATTACTTTTATTGAATGGAACCTTCTCATTTCTGATGTAGTCAGTGACTCCTAGGATTTCCCTGTGAAGATAATCACTACAGCACTTATTTTTCAAAGATCCACTGAAAACGTAACTACGTGAGTTTTGTTTATACCCTGGGACGCATAGCTCAGTTTTTCATGAATTTGCACGAATTTCAGTTCCCTAGTGAATAGCAGTTTTAAAAATAAATAAATAAATACATGTATTTGCATTAAAGTTGAATTGCTATTCATTGTAGTATGCCCCATCCACATTATACTACAATTCCTTCAAGAAAGAACAATCTACTTTCACTCTATAGTTTCAGCAGAACCATCTTAGCTCTGCCTAGCTCCGCTTGTCTATATCTGCAACAACCTTCAAATGAGGCTTGTCTTTGGGCTGTTCAGACTCCTTAATGAGGAGGCTGTGTGGTCCAGTGGTTAAAGAAACAGACTTATAACCAGGAGGTTCCTGGTTCAAATCCCAGCTCACTCAGTGATGTGTAACCCTGAGTAAGTCCATTAACCTCCAAGTGCACTGGTTGTGGGGTGAAAGGCTGTTGTAAGTGACTCTGCAGCTGATGCATCGTTCATACACCCTAGTCTCTGTAAGTCATCTTGGATAAAGGCATCTGCTAAATAGACTAATAATAATACTGCACAGTTAAAGCATTGTTGGATTACATAACATTATGAATACTAAGCCTACATGCTTACATTAACATTGGGACTGCGCACATATGTATTAGATAATGTAAGTGATCAAAAGGTTTATAATTTACATAAAAGCAAATTGTATTATTTATAATATTAAATTGTATATTCGTAAATGAAGATTATATCATTTGCTACAAAAATACACACAAGATATATATGGTGTATATGTTCTTATATTTGCTTCTATTATATATATATATATATATATATTATATTATATATATATAATATATTTTTAACTTGTGTCACACTGTGTACATACTATAGATTTTAACCCAGCCCTGAGGTGAAAAACATGGGAAACTTGTGGATTAGTATTCTGTACTCTAACCCTCTTCCACCCGTCTTTTCAGCCTGCCCATAAGCTGATAATTTTAATAGCTACATTTCTGGGGTTTGATTCATACCCTGACAGTATACATTGCTTGTTTCCTTCAAATAAAGGGAACATGCTGCAGCAAGGTCCTCTGTATGCTGCTGAGGCACTGAGACACCTCTTTTAACACAGTGGATGGCAAGAACAATGTGAATTGTTATAAAGAGGGTCATGATTAAAATTAAATACATTTTCACAGATTCACTGAGTCCCCCATATTCCCAATCATTCATACATGGTAAGGTTATTCCGCTAAAAAATAAAATAGTATTCTAATCAAAATACATTGGCCATAAAGAACAAAGCAATTTGGTGCATTATTATAATTTTACCTGATCTACAGTAAATCATTATTTATAGTACATATCATTTAACCGAATTTGTTTCTATGCAGTACTCTTGTGTGCAATGTTGCGAGATGTTAATTTTTGGTCACCATTCCTCAGGTATGTAGTTAAAACCAAACAATCATAAATCAATGACAAACAATTGATCTCTTGTTACAGAGACATGACTTCTGTATGTAATGCTGCAAAAAAGCTTTAGGTGACACAATTCAAAGTGACTTAAAAAAAAAAAATTCTGTTTAATTCAATTGATTTCTTTATTGAAATATACAGCCATAAGCAGACCACACACAAACACACATACACTTTTCACAACTTATTGATGTGATGGTGGTTACCATGTGGGAGGTTGCCAATGTATTTTTCTGTATAGTATTATGGTCTTCAAGTGGGCTTTGAGGGACTTTAACTGTTTTGTGAACATATGCAATTGTGTTATATATCATAACAAGCCTTGCAGTGGTGGCTACTCCCCATTAACATACCATCTGAATTGTTTTAGCCAGGCCTCATAATGTCGACTATTGGGTGTAGCAAAAAAAAATATTTTCCTGCAGTCTTTTGTACAGTATTTAAAACTTGTTTTATCATTATGTTAAACTTATTTATTTGATGGTGCTTGAGTTACTGTGAGTTTGGTATGGTTTAAAAGCAGAAAGTTATAAGATGGCTGACTCAGGTTTTATTTAATTTTGCTGATGTAAGGACTGGAAATTCTAGACATCTCTGACTTGAGAGTACAGAACCTAGTGCACATACAGCCCCCTCTCCTTGACAAGAATAATCTTTCTGCCTGCTTGTTGTGTGCACCGGCTGGATCCACTCTTCATGCCGGATGTGTTCTTTGCATGAAACAAATCAAGTTCTGTGTGTATCTCCAGGCTCAAGATACTTATGGTCTATTACCTTCAGATTTGACACCTTCCTCATCACATAAGTCAACATCACTGACATGTTAATGTTCCTGTTCTGGCCACTGCAGCTGTCCGGAAGGCTGGTGATGCAGTTATAGAAGCAAAACGCAATCTGCTATAAACTGCCAGAGCCAAACCCTTTACGTTACATGAAACTGAAAGCTTCACTGAATGTACCATCAGATTGTATGTCCACAACAGCCTAATAGAATGTCCTCCCTTTTATGCAGCTGTCTTATCACGGATCCTAGTTGTCCGCAATAAAAAAAAAATTGAAATTGTCACATAAAAAAAGTTAAAAATGTGTTTTCCCTGCCACATTATAAGACACACAAATGGTATTACTGGGTAACAGTTAACACAGGAAATATTTATTGTTGTTCTTGTTACACTTGTGTCTCTATGTTGAATTTTAATTTATAACTAATTATTCCTGAACTGTAACCTTGTGTAACATGTATACGTCGCTTTGGATAAATGTGTCTGTTAAATAAATTAATAAAATAAAAATGGTTACACTTTCAATTTCTAAGCTCCATTAAATCAATAAAATAAACCATGCTTTTTTTTTTTTTTTTTTTTTTACTTCAAATATTACAAATAGTTCCCTGTATTAAAAATAAATAAATATTCATGTTAGTTCAACTCCGAGTTAGTCTTTGTATTCCAGATGGCTATTAAAACAGAGCTGCAGCATTCCAACTACAATTGCACTACTCTGGAATGGTATCAACTCCCTATAATGTGTTTGCTGAAAAAAATTCGAACTGCCAGTTGATCCAGTTTGTACAGAGGAATGTTGGCTTTTACACACATTTTGACAAAATCTGAAACAGTTTCACGCTGTTCTTTGGCAGTTGTAAGTTCAAGTATATTTTCCTCTAGAGGAATTATCACTTTTTGATGTCACTACTGTGGTATTATGCCTTTTTTTTCTCGAACGGCAAATATAGCCTTCATCCATGTGTGTGTGTCTACATATGATACAGCAGGTAACAAGCTCACTTGTATTTAGCAGCAGTAGATGGTATAATATCACTCTCATGTAGATCCAAATGGTGACGAACAATTCAAAAAAAGGTGGAGACAGTTATTTCTTCAAAGTTTATTCATTCACATTAAAAATTGTAAAGAACTGCAAGTTTCGACACATTCATGTCTTCATCAGGTTACAAGTCATTTTTAAAACGGGTAGCACGAGTCATTTAAATACATCAAGTGGATAACAATTGTGACATCACTGCTACTAATCACTAATTAAACTATACAGGTGTTTAAAAATAGTTCATTTACATCATTTTATTTAATTACATATTTGTGTGATCAACCATCATTAATTTACATATTTAAATATATGTAATACATAAATCTGTATTCAGTATTTATTAATGTTTAAATAAATAGTTAACAGTTTCAAATATAAGGCTAGACACATACACACAAAAAAGGACACGATTAATATATCATAGTAAGTACAATTAATAGAATAAATAAAGAAACCAACAGTAAATCTCTAACTAATTTCTAGCATTCAGACATAAATTGTCATAAAATCGTCATAACCCTAACTCTGCATTTCCTTCCACACCCTTATATCTGGGCACTGCTTATGCAGGTCTTGTAGGAGACGAACACATAATAGTGGCACTAGCATCACACTGTACCTCTATGAATTCCACTGCCATGACCAATGTCTAGTGTGGCATCCACATGTCTGATGTGCTTCAGTTTGTTGGGTGGGGGGACTGCATGCAGGGCAACATGAGGAGACGTGTATATGAATGGTCAATTATGGGACACAAGTGCATAACAGAAGGACTACCAGTAGTGCTGTAATATGATTATATGATTATATGATAATATTGTAATATGATAAGTCCTAGCATAACTTTGTTGTATGGAATTCCAGATGTTCAATGGTATAATAGTCTTTTACAAGGGAGAAAGGGATGATGGGCCACAAGTTATTATGAATAGCATTCATAATAACATCGGCAGGGGGAACGGGAGCGCTTTAAGAACAGGACACCCATGCAACAGATGTATGACACGATGATATTGCCACCTGCAAAAATGGAAGTGTATGAGGTACATTTCTGAAACTTTATTTACATGGGTGAGTGGAATGTGCTGTGTCATGTCAGTTTGAGAGGTTTTTTTTTTACTGGATGAGCAACATAATACAGTTTAATGGGAGGGATGGCCTCACTGTCACAGTTGTGCTGTATACGTTGTGCTGTAATACCAGTAGGTTCTGTATTCTCCAGTCTTTTAGGACTATGTTGGCAGATAGCACACACATGTGTTATTTGCAAAGAGTTGTATGTTGTTCGTCTTAACTGATCATGGTTGTCTGTGATTGCTTGTGTGGGGGTGGTAAAGGAATACAGAGTTAGGGTTAAATACATTGCAATACCCTACTTTTGTCATTTTAATATCAACCCTGATGTATTAAAGTTTTTTGCAAAGAATATATTCATTTCTCTGCAAAACCTTTGACCAGAACTCATATCCATCACTCAAATGTCATTTTGCATACTTTAAGCGATTGTCCTTGTGACATTTTCCTAAGTGGCTTTTTCCTTGGCCTGCGACCACTGAGACCTTCACCATGCAATACTCGACCTGTGGTTGAAATGGAAACCCCAGTCCTACTTGCAGTCAATTCACTTTGAATATCTTTGGAAGTCAATCTTGGGACTGTTATTAACCTTCCTCACAACTCCTCTACTTGTTCTTGGTAAAAGAACCGTCTTTCCTCCAGACCGATGGAGAGTTGTGACACTACCGTGAGACTTGTACTTCTTGATAATAGAAACAATAGTTGAAATTGGGATACTCAAATGCTTGGCAATCTTTTTATCCTTCTTCAGCTTTATGACAATAAATCATTTTCTGCCTAAAGTCTTCCGATAGCTCTTCACTTTTTCCCATATTGACTTATTGGTAATGACAGCAATCATCCTGTGCCTAGCCCTTTTATACTCTTTAAGAATCTTCACATACAGTCCAGCATTTTCAAGACTTTTCTTGTAGACAATACTATTATAGCATCAAAGGTATGAATACTTTTTAATTAGCATTTTTGGAATTTTATAAAAAAAAAAAATTGCTGAAATAAAGAAGTGCAGACATATTAGCTGTAACTTTTTTCCTCTTCTTCAAAAGCAAAACTATAAGTTATAAGAAATAAATATCTAATAAATATATATATATATATATATATATATATATATATATATATATATATATATATATATATATATAGACACACACAAAAATACTTACACCAAGGATGAAAGTACAGGGTTCCAACATATTGTTCATTTCAAAATTACAGACTTTTCCAGACCTCAATTTCCAGACTGCTCAGCTGATTTTTTGAGTTAGGTGGCTTGGGCTGTGTGTGATAATCATTTCAAGGAAATGTTCCTCTTGCAAATACAGTAAGTCCATTTTTTTTACAAAAAGCACTTGATTTTATACTATACCCAGAGAATTATGGTATGTTTTTGAACACATTCAATCTATTCTTGCATCTGCAGGTGCAGGGTACTATAGATCATTTCCTCATAGAAATTCCTCCTGCACACGCTGCCTCTTTTACTAGACCACTACAGTTGCTCAGGATTGGGGAACACTTAAAATCAGATGAAATCTCTTTTTACTCACTCATGAAATCTCTCCATAAACTACACAGGACTCTTATCAAATTGAAAAAATATTTATTAACAAAGCATATAATTTGTAAATTCACCCACTTCCCCAGAGAGTATGTATTTGGATGACTTTATACCCTGCACATATCTTGAAACTAATTTGAAGGTTAATAATAAATAATAGACAAAAATAAAAAGGGCCTACAAACTTTCTCACATTGTTTTACAACTTGTCACCAACACCTTGAGAGATAACAGAATAAATAACAGAAAAATACAAAAGCAGGGCAAATTGTCTCTCAAACATTGCATTAACATGTTACATAACAGTTGGGTTTTTTAATTACTTGTGGTAAATTCAATTGATCTTAATCAACCCATTTGATACTGTAACTTAATTGAGTGGGATCTCTGTTACCCCTCTCTCTGGGTCTCTAGTCTACATTTTAGACTGGTCCAAGTTTTTTTTCAGTTCATTCATCTCCTGTTCAATTTTTTGGTAATATTTCTCCAGCTCATATTCCTTCTCTTTTGCAGCTTTTCTGAGTGCATGTGATTGTGACAGGATAGACTTCTTATCTCTAGATTCCGTTTCCATTGCAAGTTTATCTTCAGACACCAGAAGAACCTTGATGTTGGTCTCAATCTTCCTTTTCTTTACCTTAAGCTCTTCCACTTCTGCTTTTCTTTTCTGTGACTTCTGCATGTCTTCATTCTTCCTCCTTTCCTCGTCTAGATATGCATGCTATCTTTGTCTTGCTGATCCAGCAGACTGCAAATGTTCTTTAGTTATACTCACCTGGGTTACCCCTCCCATGTAATGTAAATGGTCTACAATCACTCTCTGTGCAAGTAAAGTTCTCTCTTTCATGTTTTCCACAGTTGTCTGTTTATTTATAGAGAAGCCTGTCTCTACTGAGGCCTGGCTATGGGATAGCAGAAGCAAGCTTCTGTGTGACCTCCCACAGTTCCTGGTAGCGGTGGTCTTTTGAGAGTTGCTCATAGAAGAGGCAGCCCAGCCTGGAGTCAGTTTCATTATCACTAGTTCAGCAAAAAGTTGCAAAGTCTTTGAACTAAAGATCCAGTCACATTAGCTCTCTCTCCATTATTTGACATGATTTGGAGGCAGGTCTTAACTGCTTTTCACACTGCCCAGGATTCTCAGCGATTTCTAGTTATCTATTTCTATTTCCAAGTTATTTTAGGGGACATTTCTCCAGTAGCTTGGTCATAATTCTGAGAAGAAACTTCTTAGCTTCAGTCTTGACAGTCAGAACATCTTTTTCTGAGACCTTTTTCTTCAACTTCAACTCCTTGAGAAGTTTGTCTGCAACAAATCCAATCTTTACCATGGATGCTTCTTTGTGGTTTTCATGTGCTGTAAGATCTTCTGTGAACAACTTTGCAGAGGTTTTGACTCTTTTCATCACATCATCAGTAATTAATCTCTATATGAGATGTCTCACTGTGTCGAATAGGTAGTTTGCTAGAAAAGGCAACATGGGCTTGTCAGTTTGATATTTAACTAGGGAAGGCTGGCACTTTTGGGCTATTGAGAGGAAGACATTAGCCTTAACAAAGAAAAGTGGGTCAGTACAACTTTCCTCAACTGTAGCAAATGATTTGTTCTTTGGATGTGGGACTTTTCCTGATTTGAACAGGAAATGTAGGTCTGGACCTGTGGCCAGATCTCAATTGCTCTCTCAAGGACCCTTACATTTTCCAACCATCTATGTTGACAGTACCTTAAGGGGAAGATGATTTGCCCTGTAACTCTCATAAAGTCCTCTCGTCTTGCTGGATAATCTTTAAAGAGCCAGAAAGACTGCTTAGTATGTGTTCAATGTCCCATTTAGTTTGATTCCTGCCAAAAGCATTGTGCATTATATGTTGTCCACATCTCCCTATATTGAATAGCTTGCTACTAGTCTCCTCCTCAATGTTTCTGGAAAATATGTCATGCAATTTCCAGTTTACATTGGGCCCAGTTGAATAATGCCATTAATTCCAACAGAGTCACAGCTGCTTCGTACTCTTGTGAACAAGTCATCAGCATATACATGTCCAAGAAAATGTGAATTCAAGAACCTTGTGCTTATACCGTCTCCATTCCAGAAGCATTGGAGGCGACTGTTCAAACTCTCGACGAAAAGTAACACGTAATCACTGGCAGACTTCACCTTTGACAGCAGCAGAGATGAGAAGTGTGGTGCAATTTCGAATGTTGACAAGTAAGCTGCTTTATCGTCCCCACAAGTAAATTCGGATGCAATGTTACTGCCCGGAAACATTAGATAAAAGAGTTCACCCTTCCCTTTGCAACTTTTTCATCACATCAAGTGCCCAGTAAATTTAAGAACATCTGTCCCACTCACAAAGGTCCTCACTGATGAGATGCTGGATGTAAAAAATCATGGCCATTTATCGACTTCATATTTCCAGTATACAGTCTTGATGGTAGAAATGTAATGCTAAATTTTACCTTGTATCATGCATGTCTCTTGTTGCTGAAGAGGGTATTGAAGATGAGGAGGCTGCCGACGAGGGTGTTGATGAAGCTGCATAGAACGACGTCACCGGCCGCATTGATGATAGTTTTTATATTTAGGGCTGGCAAGCCAGCTCTCAGCAAATGACCCATTTCTGTTTGCGCTGCCTGTGCAGGCTGTTTGACTGGCGGGCTTGCGCGTCTGTTGAATGCACGAGTGAAGTATAGATGCGCCCTGACCAATGACCATGTAGTGACCAAGTAAATTAAAACACATAGCATAGCAACGTATATCTGTGTAAATATGCTGGTAAAGTGATTCCGTCAATATTCTAGCAATGGCTAGCATCCTAGGAGACAAAGATTTGTTTATTTGTCAAAATACATACAAAATAAGAACATAAGAACATAAGAACATAAGAAAGTTTACAAACGAGAGGAGGCCATTCGGCCCATCTTGCTCGTTTGGTTGTTAGTAGCTTATTGATCCCAAAATCTCATCAAGCAGCTTCTTGAAGGATCCCAGGGTGTCAGCTTCAACAACATTACTGGGGAGTTGATTCCAGACCCTCACAATTCTCTGTGTAAAAAAGTGTCTCCTATTTTCTGTTCTGAATGCCCCTTTTTCTAAACTCCATTTGTGACCCCTGGTCCTTGTTTCTTTTTTCAGGCTGAAAAAGTCCCTTGGGTCGACACTGTCAATACCTTTTAGAATTTTGAATGCTTGAATTAGGTCGCCACGTAGTCTTCTTTGTTCAAGACTGAACAGATTCAATTCTTTTAGCCTGTCTGCATATGACATGCCTTTTAAGCCCGGAATAATTCTGGTCGCTCTTCTTTGCACTCTTTCTAGAGCAGCAATATCTTTTTTATAGCGAGGTGACCAGAACTGAACACAATATTCAAGATGAGGTCTTACTAGTGCATTGTACAGTTTTAACATTACTTCCCTTGATTTAAATTCAACACTTTTCACAATGTATCCGAGCATCTTGTTAGCCTTTTTTATAGCTTCCCCACATTGTCTAGATGAAGACATTTCTGAGTCAAGAAAAACTCCTAGGTCTTTTTCATAGATTCCTTCTCCAATTTCAATATCTCCCATATGATATTTATAATGTACATTTTTATTTCCTGCGTGCAGTACCTTACACTTTTCCCTATTAAATGTAATTTGCCATGTGTCTACCCAGTTCTGAATCTTGTCTAATTTGATTCAAATTCAGCGCCGTTTTGAGACACGGGCGAGGGGAGGAGCCAACAGCATAGCAGAACAACGCAGTTAAACGAGGCAGTCTTCCCAGCGACAGCGAGTGGGAGCGACAGCGAGTGGGAGAAGTACAGGCGTGGAAAAGTACAGAGCAGTTTCGAAGCAGAAAGGAGAAATTGCATCTTGAATTGCTTTAATCAGAAAACAGAGGACATTGGGGAAACACAGCAGCAGCTCAAAGTCAAACAGCCGCGTGTGTTTTTCTGATAACAAACAAGCTGAAACTCGGAGCAGCTGATTCAAATTCAGCGCCGTTTTGAGACACGGGCGAGGGGAGGAGCCAACAGCACAGCAGAACAACGCAGTTAAACGAGGCAGTCTTCCCAGCGACAGCGAGTGGAAGCGACAGCGAGTGGGAGAAGTACAGGCGTGGAAAAGTACAGAGCAGTTTCGAAGCAGAAAGGAGAAATTGCATCTTGGGAAGTTTGCCTTTATTTGACAACTGACGTAGAAAGTTTTTGATCTCATCAAATGAATGGTGTTTGGCGCTAGTGTGTCTCCAATGGAATGATCGTTAAACAATTACTACGGAAGTTACGATTGACTTTACCAGCGTATTATCTGGCTTGCATACAATATTGAATACAATTGTTCTGGTATGATTATGACTCGAGTCATATATTTTCCCAGACTTTGACATTCGATTTTTAGCTTTTTTCATACTTTTCCAGGTATTGAATTTTTTTTCCAGACTTTCCAGACCTGCGTAGGAACCCTGGAAATAACAGCAATTTAAAAACTGGAGAGGCTTGACAATGATGCAATGGAATCTGGAACTGCATTCCAGAACCCCAAGGCTGTGCCAAAGAAAGAATACTGACACAGCCGAAGACAATAAGAAATGATTGTCAGATCAGCTCTATGGAGACCTCTCAAACCAGGTCTTTTACGAGCACTGGCTGACATAAGTAGAACAGTGAATGCAAAACCTTATAGAAGTAAGCAAGAATAAAATGGGACCTTCTGCCACATAGTGTTTTAAGATAGGAGCGAATAAGGCGGCTTTCCCAATTTCAGTCATTCAATACAATCATACAAACACATTCTTGCACAGACCCAAGCTACTATTGATTTTTTTTAAAGGATCCCATACTAAACAGTTGTACTATGAAATAGGTCTTACCAAACTCTTGTAATGGTGTAAAAAAAATCTGGGGTCTCTCTAAGGGAATAAAAAATAAACCTCACAATTCTTCTCACTTTACTAGACATAATCAACATGGTGTATCAACAGCAAGTTATTGGATACCCAAACCCCTAAGAGTTTGTAATAACCGAGTTTCTCGATTGGGACCCATCAGAGACAAAAGCATTAATGGAGCTGATTTCCTGGATGGTCAAATAATCATACATTTAGTTTTGGAACTGTTTGGTTTCAAACAATTAATTCCAAACCAATCATAAGCAAGATTAAAAAGAAAAGCTATTGAATCTGTTTCTGGATTTATAATTGTTTTATATAACATAATGTTATTTGCAAACATAATAATGCTGACATAATCTGAAAAATTAATAGTTACCAAGTCATTAACATACAAATTAAGCAAAAAAGGGCCCAAATCAGACCCATGAGGAACACCAAATGTCACTAGTAGCTTAGAGAAAGTTGTCCCTGGACAGCAATGCTTTGACAATGCCCCATAAGGTAAGAAGAAAACCAGCCCAAAATGCCTTCTCTAAAAACAAAAGCTTAGATACAGATATGTAAAAGTACCCCGACAAATACAAAAACTAAATTACAGCATATTCTTATTGGACTATTTTTGGTGTGTAATCAGTTTAGTAAAGTTATACATTCTAAGGTAATCTTCCATATTATAAATCTATATTCTTTAATATTATCAGTGGGGATAAATAACTAACTTCACACTGTCGGAGCCATACAACTAACAATATACAATTTTGTATATGAAAATAGTAATCTACAAGGATTTAATTACATTAAACTTCTGGTTCATGGGAATGCAATGATAAGGACTGATTGATTCAGAGCTTTGTTAGTTCAAAAACTGGTGTATTTATCACCTGGACATAATTAAGGATGCCATGGTTCTTGTATGTGGCAGACTTTATTTAAAAGGACAAAACATATGCAAGCTTTCTGTTTTTTTAATCAATGAAAGAAGTTTTGAATAGTAAGCATTGGAATCAAATGATTTCCTTAATAAAATGCAGGATGCCTTCTGTTGTCATTTAATTAAAAAGCTGGAAAATAAAAATAAGAAACAATTAAAGACCTTTATTATTGTAAATTGCTCATAAATAACACTTTTGTATTACACCCAAGACATGTCCTAATGAGAAAGGCATAATAAAAACATTTAAAAAAACCTAGGAATGAAGAACTGGAATGAAAATAACAGAGAATGGTGGCAGAACAAAATATTGCAGTTCTCCAGCTATTAATCCAGCTGAGAATGTCCTCAAGAGGTGATTTATCGAACCACTTATTAACACAACTACATACAATAAAAATGCAATCAGATCAGCAGAAACATGTATACATTTTAGGATAATGAAACTAAGATCTTCCACTGTTTAGATCATTAACATATTTTAAAACTGTACACACAATAGAGTTCAGGCTTTTGATGCTGAATGTGTCATTTGGCAGAAACTTGATGTACTATACTCGTTTACTCTGTCAACACACACAAGATCATTAATCAAAAAGTAGATCTATCGGCATTCAATTCCATTTGTGACAAATGTATTCAGCCTTTACATTTTTTTTTTTTTTTTTTTTTTTTTTTAATATAGCTTTTGTCATTGTATAACAGCCTTACCTATAAGGGTAACCATGATATTTTGATCTGAAGATCGATAACAGGAAACTGAAGAAAAATACAACCAAGCCCAGACCCACAAGGCAGATGACTGAAAAAAAAAAAAAAAAAAAAAAAAAGATTATTTCTGATTCATATTAAAACATACTGATAAAAATATATAGTACCGTCTAGAATACAGAAAAAGTCAGCTTTGTAAATTGGTTTTGATTTGATGTCAATGTTTTTTAAAACAACCTCAGAACAATCCTTACATTCCCAAGGTTTTAAACATTTCTTCCACAATAATGCTGCACAGATGATTTGTTACAGTTTACCATTTATTAAAGCCCTATTTTGTTGAACTAAAAAAAAAACATGCCTCCAATTATATTTTTTAGCATCACTGTTTTCAATGAAAAACATATCTGTTTATCCCTTTAAATACATTTACGGGTATTTTTTTATTTATTTATTTTGTATACAAATTGTATTACTATGTTTATTCCCTGTATATGTTAGGATCCCAAATCAGAATATAACCTCATTGGCTTGAGATTTATTGTGAATCTATAGTAAATGTGTGTCTCATTTTGTGCATTGTGTATCTAAGCATTGAAATGCATTGCTTGAGCTATTTCTTACTGTTCTCTTTAATCTTAGCAGTCAATAGTTATTGGCAGTGACATTCATTGCCACATAAATTGGTGATACATTATTTATTAACAAAGTTTCCCTGGCAAGCACGAGCCTTGGGGCATACAGCACAACATTTAGCCCTATTTGCTATGACATGCTGCCTTCAGAAGGCAGGTGGCAAAATATTTATCTTCACACTTAGGTACTGTGTTAGCAGAACACCCTCCGCACTAACAGGGTCGCAAAAGTAAGCTATTGGTACAGTATCAAGAAAAATACAATGCACAAGTAATAGAATTACAAATCAGTAAAATCCAAATATTTTCCATGTTAAAGTACTGCTGTATGTGTGTTGAATACTTCCATTTAATTTGGTCTGTAAACAATAACATAAACATGTAGTAATTACACTATGTAACACAATTTTTGTTCCTGGGTAGTAAGTGTTATTTCCTAATTTCTTATGCCTCAAAAGTATAGAAAATGGCTATTATTCTCCACAAACTTTGCTTTTGTGACCAGGACAGTGATATTTTGAAATTTACCTATTTCCAATGAGAAAACGGGCAAATTTGTGTCTTTTCGTTCATATAAAGTCAGAAAAAAATGACATATGAATCCAAATTAACATGTATTTATACTAAAGTAATACAAACATGACTACAAAAGATTTAGAAGTGAGTAGTTTTTCGAGATTTACGATTATACTGTAAATCACTTTCACGAATCAGCCCCCAAATGTAGTCTGCCATCATGTTCTCGTTATACTGTCTGTAGTAGCGGCGTTCAAAGTCCAGTATATCCTGGTGGAAGTGCTCGCCTTGCTCCTCCAGTTTTCGGCCTTGTGATTGCCCAGGAAGCCCCGAACCACTGCGACAAAGCTGTTCCAAGCCGCTTTCTCCTTACTAGTGAGCTTCTTGGGGAATTCATTGCACTCCAGGATCTTCTTTATCTGTGGTCCGACGAAGACACCGGCTTTGACCTTTGCCTCAGACAGCTTAGGGAAGAAGTCTTGAAGGTACTTGAAGAGCTCTGACAAATTGTTTCATAAGGCCCAATTTGATGTGCAGTGGTGGCATCAGCACCTTCCGGGGGTCCACCAGTGGCCCCCACTTGACGTTGTTCCTCCCCACAGAGAACTCGGTCCGCTGTGGCCAGTCCCGCCTGTGGTAGTGCGCCTTGGTGTCCCTGCTGTCCCAAAGGCAAAGATAGCAGGGAAACTTGGTAAAACCGCCTTGGACTTGGTGAGACCAAGATCTCTAATCAAGTCGTTGAGGTCTTTTTGGTTGGGGTAGTATGAGTTTCTCTCCTCAGCTCCACCTCTGAAATTATCATCTGTTGATCTACAATGTCTTCCTCGCTCTCTGACTTGCTGCTCTCTTCTAAAGATGGCTGCTCTCTCTCCGGAGGAGTGGGTACGAGGAGCTCATGGCAGTGTGGCACCGGGGCGATGGATGAAGGAAGGTCCGGATACGTGATAGCAGGTGCATTCTTGCCAGTCCGACGTTTGGAAGGGTCCACCATGCAGAAGTAGCAGTTGCTTGAGTGGTCAGTGGGTTCCCGCCAAATTCTTGGGATAGCGAACTTCATGGTTCTCTTTTCCCCTCCGTACCATCCTACAAAAATATATTTATTTTACCCATGACTAAGGTGTAAGAGATTCTCTCAACATTTTTCATATATGATATATTTTTTCAATAACATTGAAAATTGTAAAACATTTTAAAATGAAAAACTTTTACAATTTAAAAAATGTTAACAAATTTTATAATATAAAATTCTGAGCAACAATTGTCCATCTTACCTTCAAGAGTTTTTTTGCAGTGCTCGCAGGTGAAATGAGGTGCCCAGGGTTTGTCTTGATCCCTGACAGGCATGCCGAAATATGCCTTGTAGGCCTCACACATCTTAGCAGATGCTTCCACAAGTACTTTTTCGCTCTTGTCTTGATAAATTGGCCGCAGACATAGCAAAATGCGTCTGCCGGATGCTTGCAGCCTCTTGATGCCATCTCAGAAAAATGCAGATATGTATCCACTTAGGCAGCTGGAACTAAACTGAACTGGTGGGCTTAAGGCCCCTGTATTTATACTACTATTTATATTAGTGGAAAGTTCTAGAAAGTTCTAGAAGTTGCTCCAAGTTTACTCAGCACTGAATCTATCTGGAATGTTCTGGTAAATAGGTAAATTTCAAAATATCACTGTCCTGATCACAAAAGCAAAGTTTGTGGGGAATAATAGCCATTTTCTATACTTTTGAGACGTAAGCAATTAGGAAATAACACTTACTACCCAGGAACCAAAAAAAATAAAAAATAATTGTTACACAGTGTTATTAAATTTTTTTTTTTTTTTTTTCTCACACACAGGCATATTATATTTCATGTAGGAACATAACTGTCAGTTTGAGAATTAAGCTCTTAAGCTTTAGCATTGGGAACTCAAAGATGAACAAGACACTTCCATTGCAGATTGGTACCCTATATATTGCTAGGCTTATTTTCAAATACAGGATCACATCCCACTGCCTTTAGGTTAAAGTAACATTGTTCAAGTGAATATTCTGGTATGCATATGTACCACAGTAGTATAATAATGTTCAGTCTTACCATTTTATTGTAACAGCTATAGCTGTTACAGATCTGGAAAAGTTATGCTTCGTATTGAGTACATAAAAGTCAAGAGTGCTTGCTCGATCAGTGTCTAGGTCTGGTAATTATCATCGTTGTCAGGGGTTCACATAATTGAGAAAGACTTAAAAAGCTAGACTAGACCTGTCTGTTTTGAGTAGAATATTACACACATGTGCCCTGAAACATATTAAAAAAAAATAGACAAGATCTACTTATTGAAAACCACTATACATCAGTCAATAATCTTGCATTGCATTTAAAATAAAATGGTTATATGCACCCATCCTCTGTGAAACATTCATTAAACGCCCCAGATAGAACCTATAATATCCACCAGGCTATTGTTACAATAGTGGACACTGACTTGAAGTAAAGAGCACTTGTTGTATTTAAAGGCTTTGTACACGATTGCCATTCTTTTTAAGACAGATTCCATTCAATTTAGAAATTCTGATAGGCACAGAAAGATCATTATGCACTGCAAAAATCCCAGTCTCCAATAACTCATTTGGCAATTGGATATTACTTTTGAAAGTATGGTAGTATAAGGTAGAGACAAAACATGCATACCAAAAAAAGCAGGCAATGATTATGCTTCTACATTAAGGGACAATTCTCCCCCCATTGAAACTATAGATTGTTTTTTTTTTATTGTAAATTCACCCCCCCCACCCCCACCCAAAAAAAAAAAAAAACCTTAAGACTTTCCAGTTTTTCTCTTAAATTGCATAATTCTTGTTTTGAAAGCAGACTTAATTATTTAATTATTAAACTTAATTACTTATTATACACTGGCTTTTAAAGTGCAGCTACTAAAAGCTTTAGGTAACACTGATTGCAAGTGATATGCCCACACATTACTACAAGTGTTTTCAATTAAAGGGTTACTGATGTACAAATTGCAAGACCTTAAATCAGGTTGTCAAGCTCTATAGATGTCTAAAGTTGTTATTTATATTTTTCATCACCAAAAATTGCTTGGTACTGACATAAGACAGTTTGAGATATTGGTTGACCTATATCTTGGTTTCTGAAGAAAATATGCATGTTTTTTCTTGTGAGTTCCTACACACTAGTACAAAATACTACCAGAAGACTAACCGAAGGAATGAGACAGAGCCTGCACAACATTAACTGGAAAACAACACTGGAAGGTGAATGCTGGAAATTCAAGACCAATTCATCCCAAACACTCAGCAGTCCAAACAGTCACCAAAATGGTTTAATTGATCCATCAGTTAGGTTATTAGGTTAGATTAGATTGTAAGGTTATTATCATAACCCTGGTCCCCTGAAATAGAAAAGTAATCATTACCGTGTAGGTATTTACCTCCTAAAAGACCAAAAACATGAATATTGTATACCAAAGCTGCTTTGCGAGCCTCAGGACACAGTCATGGCCTGTCCTGCGCTCACAGATCTCAGCGTCATTTTTCCTTCAAGCATGCTGCAATCATGGACACAGCAACCTTGAAGGTTAATGGTTAAATGTATATTTCAGGGAACCAGGGTTATGATAATAACCTAACATTCTGTTTCAAGTACAAAATGTAACCATTACCCTATTGGCGAGTGTATCCAAGCCTTTGTGAGAGCAAGATTGCTGCACAACCAGAAATACTTAAAAAGCTAAGCCAAGGCTGCCTTATGCATTACCATTTGGAACCTCAGTAACAAGTAGCTAGGGTGAAAAAAATGAGGCAGAAACTTACCTCTGTGCCTGTGTTGTAGGAGTCGACTGAGAAGCCACCCTAAACACTCCATGCTTCCAAAACTAGAGTTTTGATGATCCACTAGTAAAGCTGTGGAGAGTAGCCTACACTGCTGCATTGCAAATGTCCTTGACAGATGCACCCTGGAATAAAGCCCACAAAGTTGCTATGCCCCTGGTGGAATGGGCAGTGAGCTTTTATGGAGGGGGCAAGTTGGCCAGCTCATAGGCAGTCCTCACTGTGTCTGCTATCCATTTGGATAGCCATTGCTTAGACAGGACTTGACTATGGGACTTCACCCCATAGATGACAAAAAATAGTTCTAACTGCCTCAAAATTTTCATCCTGTCGGCATAGTACACCAGGGCCCGAACTGGGCAGAGTGTATAGAGCAGTCGCTCTCTGTCAGACTGGAAAGGAGGTGGATGGAAAGCCTCCAATTCCACAGACTGGTTGACATGATGCCAATATATTCTTTGGCAAAAAGGCAGGATTGGTACGGAGCTGGACCTTTGTTCTGGCTGCTTTGAGTGATACAAATTTCAGCTCAGCTGAAAGCAGGAGCTCAAATGCCCTGTCAATGACCGATGAGAAAACGCAGCCAGTCAAGTGTCAGACTCAGAGCTGCAGGCTCAATGGGCCGGGATGCCATAAAGTCTCCCTTGCCTGACTGAGAAGGTCGTGACTCTTTGTCAGTTTCAACTGCTGGCCGCTCAGGAGCTGCATCAGTGTTTAAAACCAGTCTTCTGGGCCAATAAGGGGCTACTGGGAGCACCTTGGCCCAGTCTTGCTCGATTTTCTCCAGACACAGCGGAGCAAGGTGAGCAATGGGAAGGCATATAACAGAAGCCTTGAGACAAGGTCAGCCACCCAGTTTATCAACCCGGGCAGATAAACTGCCCGCAGTGAGAGGAGGTTCTTGTGCGCCCAGAGCAAAAGCTTGTGGGCCACACGAAGGAGACTGGGGGACCTGTGGCCACCCTGATTGTTGATGTAAGCCACCACTTTTGGGTTGTCTGTACGGACGAGCACATGTCTCCCATGAACTACTTGCAAAAAATTCTGTAAGGTCAGGTAAACTGCCTGCAGCTCTAAAACACTGATTTGGAGACCCTGCAAAGGGAGATTTATAACCTTGCACACCCCAGCCATTCCTCACAGTGCCCCAGCACAGGCTAGACACTTCTGTGGTGACAACCTCTCTTCTGGTGACTGCCCAGCACTACTCCTAGGTGTAAATGGGCCAGCTCGGTTCAAAATGGGCTGAAAAACCCTGCTGTTCAACCAGGCCCCCAGAGGGTGCATGTGCAGGAGACACAATAGAAGGACCTGGGAAGCTGCTGCCATCAGGCCCAAATGTTTCTGGAATGTCACTACCTTTAGTGCTCTGCTGAGCTGAAAGAGCTCCAAGCAGGTGGCTATTCTCTGCACTGCTGTCCAACAGAATGGACAGCATGGCCCTGGAGTCCAAGCACACTGCTAGATAGGAGGCTGTTTGGGAAAGCTTTAGCTTACATGATTCATTGTAAGGCCCAACTGTTGAAGGTGGGTGGTGACAAGTTCTGTGTTGGCCTCTATCTGTCTCAATGGGGCCAAGGTAGCTTCCATGCACTTAGAGAAGGCACATGGAGCCAGGAAGAGACCAAATAGTAAGACACGGAACTTGTATGCTATTCCCTGAAAGGCAAACTGTACTTTCTGTACACTGATTATATGGCTGTGTAGAGGTAGGCATCTTTGAGGTCCAACATGATGAACCAGTGGCCTGGCTTGATTGACTACAACAGCTATTGCATCGTCAACATTTTGAACCTCTTTCGGCTCAGATAGAGGTTGACCTGCCTAAGGTCGAGGATCAGTCTGAGGCCACCATCCCACTTTGGCACTATGAAGTACCTGGAGTAGATCCCTTCCTCCAACTGGAGAGGGGCTATTATGCAAAAAGCCCATTCACGATCCCAGGAAATCCAGGTGAACTGGGGAATACAGAAAAGGGGGTAGGCTCATCATTGAAAATCAACTGCCTTGTTTTGCCTTCTGTAGGCCAGGGCATTTGCAAAATTGCAGTGGCTTTCTTGATCAGCGGTAGAAGCACAGCCAACAGGGAGAGCTTAACTGAAGGGGATGTACTGTCAGACTCCATTTGAGACAGGAACTGTTTGGCAACATCCTCAGGAATCTGCAATGGACAGTATGTCCTCCTGTGGCCAATTTAAGCTCGTAGCCCCCTGGGGCCCCAAGGGGACAGTTCTTTGGTGGGAAACAGTTGACCATAGTTTTTCCATTTGCTCCGATCACTTGGAAGGTCGACGCTTCTTCTTCCACAGTGGAGGAGAAGTAGAAGCAGAGGAGGATGAGGAAGACTATAAGGACGGTTTTCAGCATGGGCTATTTTCCCGGTTGTATCGTCCACTCTCCCTTAGCACAGAGCCATGGGGTGAGGATGTAGGCAAAAGGATGATGATAGAGAAGAGCACTGAGCAGGAATAAGGGATGCAGAACACTCTGTAGTGCTGCAGGATACTTTTCTCAAGAGTGCGTTTGGAGAAAAGGTGCACAAAACTTATAGAAGCTGTAATTAGCCAGTGCCTCCTTGGCACGCTTTGGCACCAGACTGGAAGAGCATCTGCCGTGCTTGTCCTGAATAGGCAGACTGACTTTGCATGTCTCACAGGGATAGAACCAGGGCATGATGCAAGAAGCAAGCAATGCAGTGTAGGGTATACAGTTGCTGCCTCAATCTGCTTACAGATATCAACCATGCAGGTCAAGACCCGAGCGGGACTGGTTTTGTACCGGACCGGTGACATGAGCACCAGTCGGTAGCAAGCCATGTAGGGCCATGTAGAAACCGGGTCGGTACAAAGATGGTACCTGTGCGGTAACCACTGTCCCGGTTTGGTACCAGGTTAGGAAAGGAGCAGTTCGGTGGCCTTGTTAATAGTACAGGTCCACCAGTTCGCAGTCACCATGGGTGCAACATACAGGGATGCCCACCTGTACAAGCCACTGGCAAAACCACTCAGTCAGTACCACACATGAGACTGAGGGAAGCCTACTTGTTAGAAATGGTACTAACAGCCTTTGTAATGGTGATGCTAAATGGCATCAAGATAAAATAAATGAGATTGCAAGCAACCACAACTTAAGCATCTTGGTCCTGCACAGTAAATGCCCATACAGTACATTTTCAGATATAAAACTACATATTGCCTCTGACATTAAATATAACCTCAAATAGTTCTTCCAGTATCATAACAACAAAAGAACAGTGTAGGAAGATGTCATAAGCCTAAGGGACAACACGGGGAATGTAGTGGAGGATGAAAAAGCAATAACAAACATTTGAATGACTACATTGTACACATTTTCAGCAATGAGGACTGTATCTCTCTGACACAGATAACCCCAAAAAGCCAGAGAAGCATTTAGTATAAATCAAACTGAAGTAATAAGACAAGGGCTCTTTCCTGGTCCGAATGGCAAATACTCAAGTGCACATAAAGAAACACGGGAGATCACTGCCAAGCCACTGGCCAAGTTTAATGACAAATTAATCAAGACAGGAGATGTCCCAACAGACTGGCGCATTGCAAATGTAGAACCCATATTTAAAGTTTACCTACTGTAAACCTGGGTCCCTGAAAGAGAAGATGGCCTCCAAACATCTTCATGGGATACACTCCTGCCTATTGGTAGGTGTCCATAAGCGCTTTCTATCAAAGCTGCTGATTGGCCCTCTCCCTTCGTGACCCCCTCAGTCCTTCCTCCCGAGGGTACTTAACCGTCACACAGGGGAGATTCGCTCTCTTTTGCGACAAAACTGTGATGTCGACCGAAGCGACCTCGCTGTTGGTGGCCATCTTCTCTTTCAGGGAACCAGGTTTACGGTAGGTAGACTAAGATTCCCTTTCAATTCGAAGATGGTCACCAAACATCATTATGGGAAACGTGTACCAGAGCCGTCGCGAGGGAGGAAAGAATGGCAGCATATGAGTCCTGCCTGACCAACGTCAGCGGCGTGAGCGTGCAACCTCGAGGACTCTAGTGCCCACACAGGTCAATGAGGGATCCACCACAATCAGGCGATAGAACCTGGAAAAAGGATACGGGGTAGCCCAGCTAGCCACATCACAAATCTCAGCCATAGAAGCACCTTGAAAGAGGGCCCATGACGCAATCACACCTCTCTTGGAATGTGCGGCTACCCAACACCATCATATGCAGCTGAGACTGTCCACAATCCAATGCGACAGTCGCTCCTTCGAAAGGGGCTGTCCCAGGGTCCGTCGCTCTCGTCATATCCACATAACAGCTCCAAGTTCCAGACTGATTCAAGTGGAAGGCTGTAACCACCTTGGGGAGCAAAGCAGGGTTTGCATGCAGTGACACTCCTACCATCATCCCAAATACGCATGCAGGAGCTGTGCACAGACAATGCCTGCAGCGCACGAACCCGCTTTAAGGAGGTGATAGCCAAGAGGAAGGCTGTCTTCATGGACAGGTGCTTCAACTCGATGGAGTATTTATGGGCTCAAACGGGGCCTGCATGAGAGCCTCCAATACAATCTCAAGGCTCCATTTGGGGAGAGTTGCCCTCCTAGGATGGTGCAATCGCCTAGTGCCTCAGAAAAACTGGGTAGCCAGAAAATGCGCGCCTGGGGACATGGAAAGTCAACGGGGGCATGGAAAGCAGAAATAGCCACTAGGTAAACCTTCAGTGTGGAAGGTGATTTACCAGCTTCAAGCAGATCTTGAAGAAACCACAAAACGACAGGCATGGGACAAGAGACTGGATCATGACCGTTAGTACAGTACCAATCTTGAAAACATTTCCACTTATAGGCATCCAGCGACCTAGTGGAATGCGCCCTAGCATTCTGCAGCTTCTCCACGACTACGTCTGACAGCCCTAAGGCAGACCAGCCGTCCTTTTCAGGAGCCAAACCCACAACTGGAGCCTGCCCAGCTCCGGATGCCAAAGTGTTTGCCTCTCACCTGATTGAAAAGATCTTGGAGAAGCAGGATTTTACAGAGTGGGCCGTTCAATAGCTGGCACAGAGATGAAAACCAGATTCTCCTAGGCCACCTGGGGGCCACTAGGAGAACTGACGCCTTCTCTGACTGGACCTTTTCGAGAAAGGCCAGGAGAAATGGCAGAGGCGGGAACGCGTAAAGGAGCGCTCTAGGCCATACGTGGGCTAGGACGTCCATGTTGACTGGACGGCCGAAGCGGTGGAGGGAGTACTAGGGGGAATTGTGTCATCTCTGCGCCTTCCCAAATTGATCCCAAATGCGCTCCACCACCTGAAGGTGGAGCGTCCACTCCGACGGATGCGGGCCCTCCCTCGAGAGGAGGTCCGCTGCCTGGTTCTCCACGACCAGAACATGCGTCGCCCAAAGGGACAGTAGGTTCTGTTGGGCTCAAATCAGAAGCCTGAAGGCTAGGAGATGCAACCCCGGGGATAGAAGCCCACACTGGTGGTTGACATATGCCACCACTGATATATTGTCTGTACGGATCAGCACATGTCTGTTCCGCGCCATGGGTAGGAAGTGCTGGAGGGCAAGGAACACTGCCTGCAGCTCCAGCATGTTGATATGCAGGGACATCCAATGGCCCGACCAGGGTCCGCTGACTTCTCTGCCTTCGCAGACTGCGCCCCATCCCGTGTTGGAGGCGTCCATCGTCACCACCCTGCGGTTGTAAACCACTCCCATTTGGACTACTTGGCACAGGTAAGAGGGAATCCTCCACCAGCGCAGGGCCACCATACATGCGAGGCACGCTGTCACCTGACGGTGCTTGTCACGTTTGGGATGTAACTGGAACACATTGAGCCACGCCTGTAGTGGGTGCATGCACAATAAACCCAGCTCGATGGCTGATACCGCTGCTGCCATCAGACCCAGTAGTTGCCGGCACAAAACAAGGGCTATCCTCGATCCCTGTCGAATCAGGGAGAGGTGGTGTTGTAAAGCTGCTACCATGTCGTCCGACAGGTATGCGCACATTGTAGTTGAGTCCTGCTGGAGCCCCACATATGTTATGCACTGCACCGGTGTCAGGCCGGAGATCTGGAGCAATGTATACAACAGTAATCGTAACTCCGTGGCCACCAGCTCAGAGATTGGGGCGTCACGCAAAATCCCATCCAAGTACACAGTAAACATGCTTGATTTGTTCGCTAGGTGGGTACTTTGGACTCCCGCCACATAAGCTGTCAGGATGTGTGTCTCCATAATCCTGCACTCCATGTTCGGGTACACAGGGTCCTTGGGCATACCTCCCATCGGCGGAGCCTTAACCAAGGCTACAATAGTGGAGTCCACAGGGGGAATCCTAGCCAGGCCCAACTTCTCTGCACCCTCCAGCGAGACCAGAGGAGAACCATGCCTCAATTGTGCGGGCGCTGTGGCTGGGTGGTTCCAAGAGGAACGCACCTCCTCCATGAAATCGGGGAAAGCTCGGGGGGCCATGTTATGCGGTCGAAAGACCGAATGGCGTGGCTCTATCTATGCTGTCCAGGGGACCTGTAGGTACGCTGCCACATGCCCCATAAGCATGGGCATGGACCCTGCCAGTGGTGGCATGCCAGTAACCGAGGCAACCTCGAAACTAGGGGCCATATCAGCCGGGAATACAGGCTCCGCTTCAACCTCCATATCCAAAGGGAAAGCCGAATCCCCCCACGAGGTGGCGATAGAAAGCACGTTCTCGTCTGAACAGAGCACCCAGTCAATCCACTTGCTCTGCTCTCTCACGGAGAGGTCAGGAGGCGGTACAGAAACTGCAACCAGCACAGGGGGTGGGGGAGATGCCACACAGGAGCCCACAGCCTAAGCCGGTGGGGCCTGTCTCTCCAAAAGCTCCATGATCCGTCCAATCTGGGCTTTCATATCCATGATGTCCCGCTCCTGCCCGGACTTCTTCACCCTTCTAGCCAGAGGCGATGGGGGTGGATAGAGACGCCCAAGCAGAGGGGATCTCCCCGATGGGGATCTGTGACGGCATCAGGAGGCGTGGCTGGTAGGGCCCCGCTGCAGGGGACGAAGAATGCCCCCGTGCGACTCTGTCCAGACGGCTCGCGAGCAGGGCTGAGGCGGCATAATCGAGGCCTAGGCAACAACAGATACTGTGGCACCACGTGCACCGAGCACTGCATGTACCGCTTGCACCAAGTACCAGGTGCACCGAGTAGCACCAATATAATGTGCACCGCTTGCACTGAGTACTGCGTGCACAAATGCACCGAGTACCATGCAGCGGCAGGCACCGCATGCACCGAGTACCGTGGAGCACCGGTGCGCTAGCCTATATTTGTACAGCGAGACAATGGGCACCGTGCACACCATTGTACTGAAGTAGCACAGGCAGAGTCTTACGCACCGCGGTATTAAAAAACACATGGTGTCTACTCTGACCACGTGGTCACACGCTTGAGCAGCACGTAACATACAACAGGGGGACATGGCTGAAGCCGCAGCGGGCGATTTACTTACACACACAGTAATACAAAACAGTTTTTAAAATACAAAAACCAGTTAAAATATTACAGGACAGATGGGGGAGAGCACATTGTCTGTTGATTGAACGACCTACACCAGAGGTGAGGGTCCGCACAGCCTGCGTATGTCTCAACCCAACAACGAAGGAGGCCTCGGTGAGGAGCATACGGCTGGCCCGGCTGAAGCAGCTGCAGAGCGGCTAGTCCTCTGTGCGAGCATGGGACGTGTAGCTACAATCAAAACAAGGCCCAACCTGCGGCCTGCAGGTGGCTGCTGGGCTAGCTCGACAACGGGGAAAAGCAAGCTCGGCCCCGTGGAGTAACAGTGCTCTCCGAAGCAAGGGTTAAAAACACACACAATTCATAACAATAATGCTTGCCGTACTAAGACACACGGAGTGACCTGGTTCCAACAGTCAGAAATCGAATAAAAAAGCTATGAATTTTTAAACTACTGATTGTGGGAAAAGTTGCGAAGGCCAACTTTCAGCACAAAGTCCAGGGGAACTAGCAGTAGCTTACGCAGCACTTTTTAGAAGAAAAAAGGGTCAATGCAACACAGAGCAGTCTTACCGTACCAATCATGAGAAGTGAAAGGGAGCGAATCTCCCCTGTGTGACAGTTAAGTACCCTCGGGAAGCGGGACCGAGGGAGTCACTGAGGGGAGAGGTCTTATCAGCAGCTTTGATAGAAAGAGCTCAGTGACACCTACCAATAGGCAGGAGTGTATCCCATAACGATGTGGTGGCCATCTTTGAATTGAAAGGGACAACCTCTAGCTGGGGCCATGTACTAAGTGGAGTACCATAGGGTTCTGTGCTCGAACCCCTGTTGTTTCTTAACTACATTAAAGTCTTAGAGTGGTGGATAATTAGCTAACTGGTCGTATTTGCAGACAACACAAAGCATGAGGGAGTAGTGGCTGACAAGCTTTCAGCCACCAAGGAAATAAAAAAATACTTATAAAGCATACAGAATCGGGTAGAATTCTGGCAAATGAAATTTAGGGTCAATATACGTAAAGTGTTACATGCCAATCACTAAAGTAGGATGTAGGATCCAATGTACGATACAAATACCAAATATGTGGTATAGAAATGGAGTACTGGTGAGAGTAATTCATCCAATACTGGTCACCACAGTACCAAAGGGACATTATGGCCCTGGAGAGAGTCCAACGAAGAGCAACCAGGAGAATTCCAGGGCACAATGAAATATGCTATAGTATGAAGAAAGGCTGAAATAACTTAATCTACTTAGCATAAACCAAATAAGAATTAGGAAGGACATGATGCAGTCTTTGCAATCTTAAAAATTAACTCTAAGCAATACATTAGCGCAGGTACAGAAAATAGGGTACCCATTGGAAATAAAGTAGAGATAAGACAGAGGGAAGGATACACTTTTTTACACAGAGGTGAGGGTAAGGCCAGGGAATGGTTTATCAAGTCATGCTGATGAGACAGAATCACTTGGACCCTTTAAAACCCAAGTTGACAACATTTTGAGATCAATCACCTACTAGGAACTGGATGAGCTTAGATGGGCCAAATTGCCTCCTCTCGTTAGGAAACGTCCTTGTGTTCTTATTTAAATATGTACCAGTAAGTTACATACCTTTACATAAATAAAGAAAACAATTAATCTAAATGCATGTATACATTTGTGTATGCTGGATTATCAAAACTAACATAAACCTTCTAATTTAAAAAAGAATTCTGCCTGGTATCAGCTATAATAATATTTACATACATAGATGTTCATTAAACTCTTTTCAGTGATGTAACAAATCTTTTAAATGCAAATGAGTGGTTAAATAAAACATACTGTGTCGCTTGCCAACTTCTCCTTTGGAAGTTGCAGCTTCATTCAGAAGAACCATCCCCACGGTAAAGGCAGCATCTGTATTTGTTGTCAAGGAAACCTGCTCTGTGTAACTCATGGAATGCACAAGGGTGCAGCTTCAAAAATAGATTTGTTCGACTGGACAAAAAAGTGGTAAGCTTGTAATTTACTGTACATAAATTGTGATCAAATATATATTGATATGCAATAAACAGAGTTTCAGATTACATTTTGAATCACATTTTCAATTAATTTTCTATGCAATACAAAGATAAAATAATTTGTGCCTATATAAACATCTGCAAAATTCTAGCTTGTGACTTCCTACTGAAGTAATAACCAACATTTTTTGAAGATGATTAGCAACCTGAGTTGAGGGAACCCTTTTCAACAAGACATGTTTAAAGTGGATCAATATTTGTCTTGTTGGCAGATGTCAAGGAACAGAATCACCAGTGCCAGTTTGAGAAATGCAACCCCAAACTTTCCAATACCACAATGAACTCTGATCACTGTAGCTGTGATGCTTTGTTGTCACAGAGCCCCTATCTGTCTGAATCACTTGTCGATACACACCTCATCATATACACATCAAGTGATGGTGTTACAAAGATTCTTCTCCCATCTGCCCTTCTACCGAATGCCTAAAAATTGTACATCAAAAAGTAGTCATAAAAGTCATGCCCATAAAAAATGGAGGAAGTTAAGATATAGGGATATTTTAGACTCTGCATTTTGAGGAACTGCAGTATTAAAATTGTAAAATACAGCTGAAAGCTCCTATTAAAATAGGCACTGGGAATTTTAGTTTATATACACATATGCAAATATTTGAGGATTATTAGAAACAACAGGTCATTTTGTCCCATTTTCATTCAAATCAGACCAATACATTTAACAGCTTGAACAGTAAATGAATTATACAGTTGACAAGGAAGCATCTCTCATGTCAGGTGGTCCTTCTAATATTATTCTCATATGTCAAATGCTGTATCATAACCACAACCTGCATGTTAGACATTTGGAGGCAAGGTTTATCAAAATAAGTGGTTTTTTTCAGACACTGAGCAGTGAGGCTTTTAACAGGGGGCAAGGCAGAAAACTAAATACGACTTGAACCAGTCTTTGAAAACCATACAATGAAAATAGTACTAAAGCTAATTAATAACATACATCCCCTTCGTGGATTTAACTAATAAAAAAAGACAGCCGTCAGGTGTAAATCATAACGACCCACATCCACCATATGTGTGAATATGGACAGACACCTCCAAATATTTCAGATGTTCCGAGTGTGCCATTAGTACTTTGAGACACCATCCTCGGATTGTGTCACAGAAAATGGACAGGGCTAAAACCAGTAGTATGATAAAATGCATTTCTGGCACTAATTTAATAATGATTTTGATCATTAAGACTAAATATCTGTAAAGTATTAGTCTCACCTTCAATTTGGATTAGCTCTTTCCCTAGACAGCAGGTTGACAATTATCACTGCCTGACTGCAACCATGGAGAGACAGACATAGGTATTCAAATATCCCTAGATTTTGATCTCTCAATATCAGGATCCAGTTAAATCACAGCTGGACAAACTATTATCCATATACGTGCAACAATATAAGTGTGGCATACGTATATGCTGATAAACAATCAGACAAGTGCCTCCTTATAAACTCAGATTCTAATATTCTCAGTGAGTGCACACTGGTGGGTACCTACCTTCACTATTACCCTGAGGTTCATTTAAAATGTAGGAAGACCTCATTGTAGTGTCAAAGCTGTCGGAAGAACAAGCATATAGACAATTCAATAACAAAGTTATAGATTATAAAAAATAACAGTCCCCAGTAAGCATTTTTCCTAAATTAACCCTACTGCTCAGCAATGGCACTTAACATTAAATTGCTTGTGATATCCTGCATAAAATAACCAACAGAAATAATGATATTACTTTTTGTGTTCCCATACAGTCTAACAATGTTTAATGTTTTAATAATAATACACAGTAAATGTTTAAGGATTACTGTAAAGGTTAAGTACTGTATAGGTTAATTATTCACAAGGGAATCACTTACTGTAAAAACTGTTGTATAAGTCACACTGTTGTAAAAGTACTCCCCCTTTTGGGCTTAAATTTTATGAAAACACTTTTTACTATTTTTTCTTAGCTTTTTTCCCTACATGCTCAGCACTGATAAATAAAGAAAGATACACAGGTTTAGTTTCGAAATAACCCTTGTTTGCAACATTTTATTCCATTAATTAACAGTGTTGTTTTTTTGTTTTTAGTTAAACTGCTAGAAAACTATTCTGTTGTTTAAAATATCTAAAATTAAAAAGTCATAATTAATAGAGCGGAAAATTAAGTTATACATCCCAGATCACATCTGTATTAAGCTATTTTATTTTAACTTATTAAGTACCCAAACAAGTTCAAGAACATATCATCTTTGCTTTACTGAACATGTTTTTCCAAAACCATACTTAGACAATAGTTTCATCTGCATTGGCTTTATAAATTTTAATGATAATTTAACAGAAAATTGCATTATTGTCCAACTTTATTGTAGAAGTATGAGTATTGCAAGCAATATCAATTACGTGTATATAAAAAAATATATATTTTAAATGATAAAAAAAAAAAAAAAACATGATTACTGTTGTATAGATCTAGGCTTGCTACTATTCAAGTTTTTTTTTTCCCCAAATTGATTAATATTGACTTTTATTTTTTAATGATAAATTGACCCCCCCCCCCCCCCCCCCCTCCCAGACTTTTTATGCCATTGAGAAACGTCTCATTTAGAGGAACCCCTTTATCATATTTGATATGCAACAAAACCGTGGTTACCAACATTTTAATTGAAATAATGTTTGGCCACAGCGAAGCTATACCTTAAATAAACAGTAGAAAATGCAGCATATAAAGTGTATTACATAGACTTTTATAGCATACATTTTCAAGTAAAAATAACATGCACTAAGAAAACATTAGATAGCTGAACAGAACTAACTTCACCTCCTGCTTCAGCACAGCTGGACTCACTAGAGGCAAGGCAGACTGGCCTGCTTTGTCCTGCCGTGGAGACTTCAGCCGTCGATCAGGGTACTGTGCACAATATTCATTAAGTGTTTTCCTCTTGCACCCCATTTTCAAATCAAACTAGTAACTGCCACCGTAGAGATACTTATAATAGCAAAAGCTTATCTACACCTTAACCCGCTAATTTCAAAGTAGGCACTGTGAATGACAGGAGCTGTAACTAGCAAATGAAATATAGTCTTAATGACTGACATTTAAACGAATAAGAGCATTCTAATGCTGCTTCAGCCAACGAGATCTGTCAAAACACGATGAAATTATGCAAATGAGTACAGGATGTACTGGCTCATATCCCGTTATTCCCAACTCGTGCTTGTGCAAATTTCAATGAAAGAATCAACATCTCCCTGTACAGTTCCTCAAACCCAAGTCATTTTTTCTTTCTGTACAAAATGTGCGTGTGTGTGTGTGTGTGTGTGCAGGGCAGGGGGTTGTTTGGGTGGTAGGGGGCAGGTTACAACGTGCTCACCTTCATACATGTCAAATCAAATTAAATAATCAGATATGTGTCACGCTCGTTTAACCGTCACTGAAGTCAAAATTTTATAGGGATGGATATGTGAGTGTTGACTGTAAACGAAAGTATGACGCTTCAAACCAGAATGGGAGGAAGAGTTTGCTTTCAGTGAAATCAGTGGTAAACCTGTGTCACATCTGCAACAAATCGCTTAGACACTGTAGTCTGCACAAGGCGAGCAACCTCAAACGTCATTATGAAACAAATCACTTTTCAGCTGAATATCCTCCTGGATCAGAAACAAGCTGGCCTGTTTAAAAGCACACCTCAACAGTCAGCATTCAGTAAAGAAGAGCTGATGTAATGACTCAAGCGAGTTTTGTAGAGCATGGCATATTGCTTGTGCCAAACGTCCTTATTCAGATGAATGAATCTTTTTATGATATTGGAGTGCTGGCGCTAGACTAGAGAATGCATCTTTAAATGTTATATTGCAGGTCTAAAATTAATATTATATATTTACATATCTTACATTTCATCATGAGCATTTACTGTAATCCCTTTCAAAATAAATACAGTGCATTTGTCATTCAAAAGCTCTCAAAAGTATTTAATACACACAACAGTCATACAAAAAAAAAAAAGCTTTTCTTTTTAAAAACAGAGCATTCAAATCTTCAAGGGAAAAGGTTGTCAAAAATAATCTGTACAAAAATGTGTCTTTTTATGTGGTGTTTTTGGTGAAGTCAGGGCAGTTTTTGTATTTTGCAAATATATTTTATTTAAAGTGCATAATACATACGGTATACATAGATATAATGGAAAAAAGCCATAGTATTACCTTTAACTCTTTGAGGTCCTATGACAGACCAGGTCCGACATTACAATTTTCTCTTTCCGGTCCGATGTCAGAGCTGAGAGACGCTGGGAAGACGGGGGGTGAGGGGGGGGGGGAGGGGGGCAGATCTGAACAAAACACAGTTGCCCTGCACCACAGACCTAACACGGACATAAAAAACAAGATCACTCCTTCATCACAGACAATTGCAGAGCTTTTTGAGATGTTATAGTAATAAAATAATGACTTGGATCGCATTATTGAGGAGTTTGGTAAAGAGATATGTGATAAACAGCGAACAAAGGGTGGGGCTTGACTGGAGATGCAGTACTGAGTGTCCTGTTTAAACCTGTTTTACTGTGAAAAATAAACAGCCCGTGTGAAAATAAATTGGACCGGACGTGCCTGACAGGCGCTGAATAAATGGACCATTAAAGGTTAAAGTTCAATATACTGTAAATCTACAGTACAATATTAATTACACAGAAACTGTAAGCCTTTGTAATGCTCCATTCCTTGTTCTTGTGTGCTTTGCTGGAAGCAAGAGATAACAACTACTGTACAGCACAGAATATGTGCAAGATTCCATTATGTTTGAGAGAATTAAAAAATAATTAAAAAAAAATATATATGCTAGTATTCAAAATGTCTTTGTGGCAGGAAATAGTGTTGCGGTGACTAGGCCAGAAGAAAGCACAACAAAAACAAAGGTACGGTGCAGTTATTTATTTATTTACAGAAAACAAAAATAAAATATTTTAGCAAAAACAAACACTTGCTCGCAGAGCAGAAATGAAACAATTACACAAAATAAATCTTGATCACAAATAATGAACTAAGGTCCGGCTGGGCAGTAGCCTTCACAGATTCTCATATTCTTTTAAATTTAGTTTCTCCTCTTTCACTCCTCGCTCACTCTCGTTCCTCCTCTGAACACCCACTCCGAGTGCAGAGAGCTGCAAGTAAATAAAACTCGTGCAGAAGGTGGCCATCTCCCGAATTAGTTAAGTGACTAATTTGTTGCTAATCAGGAGATGGCCACCTTCTGCACAAGTTTTCTAATGTGGATGGGGCGTCCCATCCACCCTGCAAAACAATAACAAAACTAAAAGCACAGCTACGCTGTCATACAAAATAATAAACAAGCAAAACACACAGTGGTTCGCCATCATCTATAAACACAAATATAAAACAATAAACAAATACAATATGATTAAACAGCAGGGCTTTCCTACCGCCCTGCTACAGTCTTGCTCACAAACATTTAATGTTTTGCAGTATATGCAGTCATATACCGACAGGAGTCGATCAAACGCTATAATATATATATATATATATATATATATATATATATATATATATATACACACACACACACACACACACACACACACACACACACACACACACACACACACACACACACACACACTGGTTTGCAGAAGTACTCACCCCCTGCAAAGTTTTCATATTTTGTTGGCACCTGAGCATACTCTCCTTTGCTACTGCAGCCCTAAATCAGCTCATGTGCAAATGATTTGTTTGAAAGGTCACAAAATTAGTGAAATGGTTTCAGCCAATGTGTATTCAAAGTGGTTTAACTTGTAGATAATTTCCCTCAGGTATACAAAGACTTTCAAGCTGCAACTCACATTGTGATCCAACAAAGCAACCATGAAGACCAAGGAGTTTTCGAAACAAGTCAGGGATAAAGTGATACAGAGGCATAGAACAGGAGAAGGGTACAAGAAAATTTCAAAAGTTGCTGATTATCCCTCTCAGCAAGATGAAGTCCATGATTAAGAAGTGGAAAATGCATCATACCGCCCAGACCCTACCCAGATCAGGTCGCCCTCCCAAACTGAGCAGCCGTGCATGCAGCAAACTAGTTTGGGATGTCACTCTGAATCCAGCAATGACCTTGAGAGACCTGCAAAGTTCTGTGTCTGAGATGGGAGTCAGTGTTCACACATCAACAATAAGCCGGTCCCTACACAAAGCTGGCCTGTATGGACGGGTGGCAAGAAAGAAGCTATAACTCAAAAAGCCTCATCCAAAAGCACGTATGGCATTTGCGAAAAAGCATGTAGATGATACTACAGACCTGTAGAAAAAGGTTTTGTGGTCAGACGAGACAAAAATTGAACTTTTCGGTCTAAATTCCAAGTGTTACGTTTGGTGCAGACCCAGCACTGCACATCACCCAGTCAACACGGCATGGCAGTTAAACGAGGCAGTCTTCCCAGCGACAGCGAGTGGAAGCGACAGCGAGTGGGAGAAGTACAGGCGTGGAAAAGTACAGAGCAGTTTCGAAGCAGAAAGGAGAAATTGCATCTTGAATTGCTTTAATCTGAAAACAGAGGACATTGGGGAAACACAGCAGCAGCTCAAAGTCAAACAGCCGCGTGTGTTTTTCTGATAACAAACAAGCTGAAACTCGGAGCAGCTGATTCAAATTCAGCGCCGTTTTGAGACACGGGCGAGGGGAGGAGCCAACAGCACAGCAGAACAACGCAGTTAAATGAGGCAGTCTTCCCAGCGACAGCGAGTGGAAGCGACAGCGAGTGGGAGAAGTACAGGCATGGAAAAGTACAGAGCAGTTTCGAAGCAGTTTGAAAGCAGGCTGACGGCTGCAGAAGAAACTAAACTTAAAAAAAAAAAAAAAAAAAAAACTCAACATGGTCTTCAAGCCAGTAATCTGTGACACCTGCTTGATGTGGGAAATCCGAGAAAACCCAGCGGAGCTAAACCAAGTGTGCGTAAAGTGCTGCGCGATCCAGGATTTGCATAAACTAGTAAGTATGCTAGAAATGGAGCTGGAAGAGGTGAGACAGCAACAGGATCTTGAGGAACTGGCACACCCACAATTCATGGAAGTCTGCATCACCCCTAACAGACTGAAAGCCACCAGGGAGATAGAAGGTCAGAACAGCTGGGTTCAGGTAGGCAGAAGCAGGGAAAAAAAGAAACTTCGTCAAACACAACCACCAGAAATCAAAACAACCAACAGATTTGAGTCACTTCAGAATTTTGATGAGCAGAACCAACAACAAGAGAATGAAAGGAACAACATCCAGGACCCTATTGACAGTGGTGACCAGACAGCAAAAAGAAGGGAGGTCATGATTGTTGGGGACTCCATATTGAGAAACACAGCAAGTTCAGTTCGCAGTTTGGACCCCCTTACTACAACAGTGTGCTGCCTTCCGGGAGCCTCGGTCAAGCACATCACTGAGAACGTGGACAGGCTCCTAGAACGAACAGGAGACGACCCGGTAGTAGTCGTCCACATCGGTACAAACAACATTGGAAGAGACAGACCAAAATCCCTGCAAAACAAATTCAGAGAGCTAGGAAGGAAATTAAAAGAGAAAACCAAAACTGTGGTATTTTCTGGTATACTACCCGCACCTTGCAAAGGACCATATGGACAGCTGGAAATAATTAATCAAAACGAATGGCTGAAGACGTGGTGCACACGGGAAGGCTTCACCTATCTTGATCATTGGACCACATTCTACAACGAGGACTATCTGTATAGACGGGATGGACTGCATTTAAATAACAAGGGAACTAGTCTACTCGGAGAAAAGATCCTCGAGCAGGTTCAGAAGCATTTAAACTAGAAAGGAAGGGGGGAGAAATCAACAAAAAAACAGAAGGGAGACCGCATCAAAACAAGAACAACAACTCAGGTAAGACAACCATTAAATGTATTTATCTAAATGCTAGAAGTATCAGAAACAAAATTTTAGAACTTGAAGCTACTGCACTAACAGGTAACTATGATGTGATAGGTGTTACAGAAACTTGGTTATCTGAGAGTGATGGGGACGAATATAATATTTGTGGGTATACACTGTATAGGAAAGACAGGCAGGACAGAAGAGGAGGAGGGGTAGCACTATACATAAGAAACAGTCTTGAAGCCCAGGTGTTAAACCTGGACAAAGAAAATAAAACCGAATCAATATGGGTCAGAATAACAGACAAAAATTCAAAGGGCATAATAATAGGAGCATGCTATAGACCGCCAGATTCAGACGGTGAGCACAATAATCTGTTATACAATGACATTAGAAATGTGTGTAGCAAAGGAGAAGCCATACTAATGGGGGATTTCAACTTCCCCCAAATAAAATGGGAAAACCCGGTGGGTAGCGCGAAGGATGAAATAGAAATGGTGGAAATGACAAATGACTGCTTCCTAACACAATTTGTGAAGGCACCCACTAGAGGGGAGGCATGCCTTGATTTAGTCTTTTCAAATAACGAAGATAGAATAACTAAAACAGAGGTCAGAGAACCACTGGCAAACTCAGACCACAACATGGTCTCATTTGAAGTGTTTTTTAAATCCCCAAAAGTAAAGACTAAAGCTAAGGTTTACAATTTTAGAAAAGCAAACTATGAAGGTATGAAACAGAGACTAACAGAAGTAGATTGGAGTAAAATAGAGAAAACACCCACAGAAGAAGGATGGTTGTTCTTCAAAAATGTAGTACTAGAGGCGCAAAACAATTATATCCCTAAAGTAGACAAATCTAAATGTAAAACTAAATTGCCAAAATGGTTTAATAGATCAATTAAAAAAAAATATTCAGCGAAAAAAGGCACTTTACAGAGCATTAAAAAAGGACCAAAAAGAAAGTACGCAGAAAGAGTACACAGAACTGCAAACGCAAGTCAAAAAGGAAGTTAGAAAGGCCAAGAGAGAAATAGAAATGAACATTGCTAAGGGAGCTAAAACCAATTCCAAAATGTTTTTCCAATATTACAACAGCAAGAGAACATTCAAAGAGGAGATTAAATGTTTAAGAGATACAAATGGCAAAATCGTAGAGGAAGAAAAAAAAATAGCAAATATGTTAAATGATTACTTTTCACAAGTTTTTACAAAGGAAGATACTGACAACATGCCCCACATGTCATCCAGTTCCTATCCAGTTTTAAATAACTTTAGCATAACTGAGGCAGAAGTGTTAAAGGGACTAGGAGCTCTTAAAATAAACAAATCCCCTGGGCCGGATGAGATCCTCCCAGTAGTACTCAAAGAAATGAAAGAAGTAATTTACAAACCGCTAACCAAGATCATGCAGCAGTCTCTTGACACAGGGGTGGTACCGACAGACTGGAAAATTGCAAACGTAATACCGATCCACAAAAAGGGAAACAAAACTGAACCAGGTAACTACAGACCAGTAAGCCTGACTTCTATTATATGCAAACTTATGGAAACTATAATAAGATCCAAAATGGAAAATTACCTATATGGTAACAGGGTACTGGGAGACAGTCAACATGGTTTTAGGAAAGGGAGATCGTGCCTAACTAACTTGCTTGATTTTTTTGAGGATGCAACATCGATAATGGATAATTGCAAAGCATATGACATGGTTTATTTAGATTTCCAGAAAGCTTTTGACAAAGTCCCGCACAAAAGATTAATTCTCAAACTGAACGCAGTTGGGATTCAAGGAAACACATGTACATGGATTAGGGAGTGGTTAACATGTAGAAAACAGAAAGTACTGATTAGAGGAAAAACCTCAGAATGGAGTGTGGTAACCAGCGGTGTACCACAGGGATCAGTATTAGGTCCTCTGCTATTCCTAATCTACATTAATGATTTAGATTCTGGTATAGTAAGCAAACTTGTTAAATTTGCAGACGACACAAAAGTAGGAGGAGTGGCAAACACTGTTGCAGCAGCAAAGGTCATTCAAAATGATCTAGACAAGATTCAGAACTGGGCAGACACATGGCAAATGACATTTAATAGAGAAAAGTGTAAGGTACTGCACGCAGGAAATAAAAATGTACATTATAAATATCATATGGGAGATATTGAAATTGGAGAAGGAATCTATGAAAAAGACCTAGGAGTTTTTGTTGACTCAGAAATGTCTTCATCTAGACAATGTGGGGAAGCTATAAAAAAGGCTAACAAGATGCTCGGATACATTGTGAAAAGTGTTGAATTTAAATCAAGGGAAGTAATGTTAAAACTGTACAATGCACTAGTAAGACCTCATCTTGAATATTGTGTGCAGTTCTGGTCACCTCGCTATAAAAAAGATATTGCTGCTCTAGAAAGAGTGCAAAGAAGAGCGACCAGAATTATTCCGGGCTTAAAAAGCATGTCATATGCAGACAGGCTAAAAGAATTGAATCTGTTCAGTCTTGAACAAAGAAGACTACGTAGCGACCTAATTCAAGCATTCAAAATTCTAAAAGGTATTGACAGTGTCGACCCAAGGGACTTTTTCAGCCTGAAAAAAGAAACAAGGACCAGGGGTCACAAATGGAGTTTAGAAAAAGGGGCATTCAGAACAGAAAATAGGAGACACTTTTTTACACAGAGAATTGTGAGGGTCTGGAATCAACTCCCCAGTAATGTTGTTGAAGCTGACACCCTGGGATCCTTCAAGAAGCTGCTTGATGAGATTTTGGGATCAATAAGCTACTAACAACCAAACGAGCAAGATGGGCCGAATGGCCTCCTCTCGTTTGTAAACTTTCTTATGTTCTTATGTTCTAAAACCATCCCAACTGTCAGGCGTGGTGGTGGCCGTACCGTGCTATGGGGATGTTTCTTTTCAGTGGGGATTGGGAAGCTTGTCTGGATAGAGGGGAGAATGGATGGTGAAAAGTATAGGCGAATCCTTGAGAAAACCTGGTTCAGTCAGCCAAGACTGAAACTGGGGAGGAAATTCACAATTCAGCAGGACAATTAATCAAAGCACAAAGTGACAGTGATTGAACAAGAAGAGAATTAATGTTCTTGAGTAAAAAATAAAAAAATCAATATAACAAAATAAAACAAAGGACCCACCCCACCCAGTCAAAGTCCTGACTTGAATCCAATCAAAAATTTATGGCGAGACTTGACGCTTGCAGTCCATCGACGATCCCCAACAAACTTATCAGAACTAGAGCAATTTTCCCAGGAAGAGTGGGCAAAAATGTCACCATCCTATTGTGCAAAGCTAGCAGAGACCTATCCAAAAAGACTCATAGCAGTAATTGCTACAAAAGGTGCTGCTACTAAGTACTGACTTAAGGGGCTGAATACTGGGCTGCAACCAGTAAATTTTCTTTGTAAGCTTTGCTGACGTTTAACCCCACCCCCCACCCCCACCCCTTCATATAACAGTGTTCAGTTTAACCACTACAGCTTTGAATTAAAAAAATAAAAAAAAAGTTCATTTGAAAAACTGTGCATACATTTGTAATTCAACAAAATGTGAAAACTTTGCAGGGGAGTGAATACTTCTGCAAACCACTGGAGAGAGAGAGAGAGAGAGAGAGAGAGAGAGAGAGAGAGAGAGAGAAAATAATCCTGATATTATTTACATTCATACGTCAGAACATGACAAATGTTGTTTTTATATAAGACTATTTCCTATGTCATCACCTTCTCCAGTGTGCAGTGCCACTTAATGTCAGCAGCCACCATATGTGTAATGTCTGGGCTGGTGTATGATGTTAATGACATTTTTGTATATATTGTTTGGACACTGATTGAATTTTTGTTACACTGTTAAGGAGGCGTGGGAGGAGTATATAAGAGCAGATTAGGAAGTGAACGAGAGGAGATCAGTGGTTACGTACAGGTGCACTGAGAGCGTGTATGAGTAGAAAGATAGGTGTGTGGGTGAAATACCAGAACAAGACGAGCCGTGGACTACCGAGATTGTTTGGGGCGCGCCAGCAAAGTGTAGTGTTTGTGTGTAGTGTTAAGCAGCTTGCTCTTCAAGTTATTCTTACCCTGATTTTTTCCAATTTCAGGAAATATACAAGATCCCTAACCAAATGTGCGTGAGTGGGTGGGGCAGCTTGTTTCCAGACAATCAAATCAGGAATCTTGCCAACAAGGTGATAAACGCCAGGGTGTTAGATTGTAACTCTGTTAAAGTATCACTGAGCACAACGCCAAAGAGAACTATAAGTAGGGAAATATCGATGAGTACTTTAAGAGCTTTAGAGAGTGTCTCAAAAACAGATGACCAGAACAGATCCAGCCTGGGACAGATCCAGTGCATACATATGAGTGAGGGGGGTTCTTGTTTCCATCTGTCGACAAATGTAGACGATATACAAATTCGAATTGTATTAGTGCATGTCTACCAAGAATGGATTCCTTACACTTCATCTGGAAACTCAAGGCCTATATCCTGCTTCCATGCAGTTTTTATTGATGATAGGGACAGGCAATGCAAAAGACAGAATAATGCCATACATTTTTATATGATGCCTCTACAACCAAGATTGGAAATAAGCACAAAATAAATAAAGGATTCAGGGGGGAGATGGGTAAAGGTGGTGGTCTTATTTTGTTGAAATAATGGTCTTATTAAGTCGAAATAAAGAAATTAGTTTATGGTAGATCAAATGTTTGTTCAAATAAAGCAACGGTACCTTCAATGTATAGGTCTTTAAGACAACAAACCCCCATTTCGATACTAGCCTTTGTGTTAAAGTGGAATTGAACAGCTGCCCCACCCAACCTCCTAGGTATTCGTAAATGATCTGAGGGTCGAAGGTCAGACTCCTGGATATACACAATAACCATTTTGAGCTTCTGGACTTGTGAGATTACTTTGTTGCCTTTCACGGAGTAGTTAAGCCCTTTGACGTTCCAACTAATTAAATTAATAGGGGACCCGTTGGAGTTAAAGCCCTTTGTGCCAGCCATCTTAGGAGGGAGAAACAAAAAATGTGCAATGTAATTGTCAGTGATGTTACATCAAACCCCATAAATGGAATACCTTTCTCTAACCACTTCCACTTTATAGCAATTAACAAGCAAAAGAGTAACAAAAGAGTAGAAAGAAAGTAAAGAATAAAACAAATATAGGTAATAAAATACCAAAAACAGAACCTTGTGGACCTTTAAAATGAATTAACTCTGACGCTCACCTTCCCTGTTTCTCCCCAGCTATGCAATGTGCTATTTCCAGAGGGTGGGGATTCCAGGGCCAACGGGCCAAGGACTTCCAAGAGGAACTTGGACACAAACTCTCTGGGAATGTCGTTGTCCATGCTCTCTGCAATCCTGATGACACACAGGTTGTCTCACCTCCAGGTCATCTATCTTTATTCGTAGTTCCTTGTTTGCCACCGACAGGTTAGTGTAGTTTGTTTCCAGGGAGCCGAGGCGGGCTTCAATATTTGTAACTACTGGTTCAACTTCACACACACTCTCTAATAGCAAGATGACAATGCAGCCTGCAATTGGGTCTCGCCAGGACAACACTCTGCCCATCAACAGATTCATAAAGTGCACCACACTCGGAGAGCTTCATGGCCCCGAATCTCTGGAACTCTCTCCCAGCTTGAGTGTGTGTAGCTCCCACAGTCGCTCGCTTCAAATCAACTATCAATACCCACTTGTTCTCTTTTGCTTTCAATGCTCTTCAATCCTGATATCTGCTATTTTTATCTAAATTGCTATTTCATGTTTTTCACTCTGTATGATTCGTATGATTTTGTATGACACATGCATCCACAATGTTTAGAATTCTTATCCTAGCCTTTTATTTAATGTAGTATGCCTGTATTTAACATATTTTTTTTTTTTTTTTTTAATGTTTGTATTTAATGTACTATTCCTTGTATTTCACTGTATTTAATGTATTATGCATTGTTCCTCACTATCTTGTAAAGCGCTTTGTGATGGTAGTACTACATATAGTAATAGATTAAGTGCAGGGCCCTATGGAGCTGGTTTCTTACTTGATGGCCACGGCATGGTGTGTTTGAAGAACAATCAGAAATATATGAATATGAAGAAAATAAGTAAAAGATAAAAGCAAATCAGGAGAATTGCAAAATAGTTAGGTGCTCACTTTTAGTCCCTCTACTCCAGTGATTCTCAATCTATGGGTCGTGGCCCCACTTGGGGTTACTGGGCTATTTCCTTGGAAAAGTATTCAGACCCTTCCTATGGTGTCCCATTTTGTGAAATTACAAAATGATGCATACACATTTTTTAAACTTAATATTTTATTCAAAACTTGAATGCTCAGACTTAAGACTTCTAAGGGTAAGATAAGTTACAATAAATGTCAGCAAAAACTAAAGAGAAAAAACTTAAATATGTTTATTGCAGAAGTATTCAGACCCATCAACTCGCATTTTTTTGGGTAAGTCTCTACCACTTTGGACACAGGCTTGGTGCAATTTGTGCCCATTCTTCTTGACAGATTTGTTCAAGCTCACTCAAGTTGCTTGGGGGTTACTTGTGGACAGCAATTTTCAAGCCTTTAAACAGATTCCCAATATGATTCAAGTCAGGACTTTGACTGGGCCACTCAAGGACATTCACTTTCTTATTCTTAAGCCACTCCAGTGTAAAATTTTTACCCGAGTTTTAAGTCTTTAGCAGACTGAAACAGGTTTTCCTCTAGTATTTGCCTGTACTTTGCTCCATCTATTTTTCCTTCAATCCTAACAAACTTTCCAGTCCTGTGACAAAGTGCCTGCCCCTGTGTGTATTTTGTGTTATCTGTTGTGTGTTAATGTTGGTGTATAGTCATTGGTACACAGGATATAAACAGGTCTGTGTAACACAAGTGTCTAAAATGTATATGTGTATTTAGGCACGAGGATTGCACGTAATAATATGGGAGCACGGGGAATTGCACTTTATTAATTCACGTGCAGTTGTACCGATGATTGATTAGCAATCGAGTCAAGGTACAGCTGCATAGAAGCTACATGTTTTCACCCACTCTGGGTTGTGTGTTCGGTGAGTGGAGAATGGGATTGGAGACAGAGGTAAAGAGAATAATAATAATCGTTAAAAAGAAGCTCACCGTGTTTTGTCTGTATAGTCCATTTTGTTTGTCTGTTTATTTTGGCTACCAGTGCAATGTCCTGTGTTTTTTGTTTGTTGCAACCTTTTTATTTCCTGACTGTCCTCTCATTAAATGCTGAGCGAGACCATTCACTCAGCTCCACCAAACTCCACCTCTCTGTTGTTTATTTCCTGGCTCTGGTCTGACGCCACCCACTCCGGCTTTCTTTGTGACAAGTCCCTGCTGAGGAGAAGCAAAATATGTTCCAATTTGGTCTCATTTAACCTTCAAAACACCTTTTGCCACATTTTTGCAGGTTCACTCAGGTGCTTTGTTGCAAACCTCAATGCAGGCTTTGTGATGGCTAATTTTTAGTAACGGATGTACATTTTCTCCCATCTCAGCCACTTAACTCTGTAGCTCTTTCAAAGTTGTCGTTGGCCTCACAGTGGCATCCCTCACCAGTTTCCTCTTTGCCCGGCTGCTCAGTTTGGACGAACGGCCTGATCTAGGCAGTGTCTGGGTGGTACAATGCACCTTCCATTTCTTGATGATTGAGTAAACTGTGCTCACAGGGATATTCAGAGATATTTTTGTACCCTTCTCCTGATCTGTGCTTTTCAATGACTTTATCCCTGACTTGCTTTGAAAGCTCCTTGGTCTTCATGGTTGAGTCTTTGCTCTCACAGAGACAGGTGTTTTGTATTCTGAAATCATGAGAACCACTAATACTGCACACAGACAGAGGCCATTCAACTAATTGTGTGGCTCGTTAAGGTCATTTTGTGTGCCTGAATTAATTTAGGTTTGCCACAGCAAAGGGTTTGAATACTTATGCAATCATGACTTTCATGACTTTTTATATATATATATATATATATATATATATATATATATATATATATATATATATATATATATATATATATATATATATATATATTTAAAGCTTTAAACAACAAAATGTGAAAACTGCAAGAAGGTCTGAATACTTTTGCAAGGCACTGTATAGCCAAAAATCTGAAATCTGCATGACACAATACATAAAAACAGGAGCAGCTCACGTTCAGTCTAAGGTCTAATAGAGTTGTAATCAAAAGTTTACCAACCCAATGGAAATTTATAATTTCTAGAAATTTCTCAAAAACAAAGTAAAGGAAATATATTTTGTAGCAAATGTTTTGCTTTTGTGGATGAGGAAAAAAAAAGTTATAAGAAATAGATGTCTAAAATTATTTAATTTAACAATTTGTTTGTAAAACTGCAAAAATGTTAATTCAAAAGTATTGATACCCTCATAAGGAAAATGAAATAAATAGCTAGTGGAGGCATCTTTAGCAATAATAACCTCTTTTAAATGATTAGGATATTTGTCAATGAGCAAGTGGCATGATTCGTTAATTCCAGTTCATTCAAATTCCGAGGACTTCTCTTGTGCACAGCCTTCTTCAAGTCATATAAAAGGTTATCAATCTGATTTAGATTGGGACTGACTAGGCCATGCCAGAACCTTGACTTTATTCTTTTTTAACCACTCTGAAGTAGATTTTGATGTGTGCTTTGGATCGTTGTCATGTTGGAATGTCAAGTTTTGTAGCGGAGGGTTTCTTTTGGTATGCTATGGAATCCTTTTTACCATGTATTTGAACTAAATTTCTTCTGCCTGCCCCATATATGGATAATATCACCTCCATGCTTGACAGTAAGTATGGTGTTCTTTTTTTTGTACGCCTCCCCAGACTTTCTCCAAACCTAACAACTATCAGCGTGACCAATGAGCTTGATTTTTGTTTCATTAGACCACAAAACATTTGAACTCATATCCATCACTTAAATGCCATTTTGCGAACTTTAAGCAATTGTCCTTGTGATATTTTCCAAGCAGGGGTTTTTTTCTTGGCCTGCGACCATTGATACCGTCACCATGCAATACTCGACCTATGGTTGAAATGGAAACCCCAGTCCCACTTGCAGATAATTCACTTTGAATATCTTTGGTAGTCAATCTCAGATTGTTATTAACCTTCCTCACAATTCTTCTACTTGTTCTTGGTGAAAGAACCTTCTTTCTTCCTGACCAAGGGAGCGTTGTGACACTACCATGAGTCTTGTACTTCTTGATAATAGAAACAATAGTTGAAATTGGGATACTCAAATGCTAATACATTTTCTCGTATCCTTCTCCAGCTTTATGACAATAAAACATGTTCAGCCTAAGGTCTTCAGATAGCTCTTTACTTAAGACGGCTTTTTTCCCCCCATATTGACTTATTGGTAATGACAGCAATCAGCCTATGCCTAACCCTTTTATACTCGAAGAATGTTCACTTATAATCCAGCACTTTTGTAGAATTAGGTTCTGCATCATCATATTAAAATTTCTAACAATATCATACCATCAAAGGGTACGAACACTTTTGAATTAGCATTTTTGCAGTTTTGCAAAAAAAAGATTGCTGAAATAAACAATAGCAGACTATATAGTCTATTCCCTTGTAACTTTTTCCTCATCCACAAAAGCAAAACTTTTACTACAAAATACGTTTCCTAAAATTCTTTGTTAATCTAGAAATTTCCATTACGGTATGTAAAACTTTATTTCAACCGTGTATAACAAAACAGATCTGCTTTAACAGTGAGCAATGAGTGCATGCCCAGGTAGCAAAGTTAAAAACAAAAAGGCTCTCAGTGAGGGTTCATTGATCAGGGGTTTATTATATGTACATGTGGAAGGGTGGTGGATAATTCACTGACACAGGAGACAGACAGGTGGATTTGGAAACACCGCACAGGTGCCCAGTTTTATTTTGGATTTCTATTTTTCTTTTAGCCCGCAGATGGCGGTGTTGATCCATGGTCTGATTGCAAACGATGGTAAACAGAACCACGGGAATAACAAACGATGGTACACAATACCGGCGCACTTGCAGGTGCTTCGAAACAATAATTCAAAACAGAAGGCACAAAGAAACAGGAAAAATAAAACAGTAACAAAACTACAAAGAAAAGGTGCTGCACTTGACAGCTATATCCCAGTCGCCACTACCCGTGCGACCCGGATCACCGTCCTACACTGCCGGCTAACTAGCCTGCTCCTTTACAATACTCTGGGGTCTGCCCAAGGGTTCCCCGCTCTCACTGTCTCGCTCGGAAACACTCAGTTTTGTTTTCTCCCGACTGGTTCTCAGTCCTCGACCAGCGCTTCCGCACTCTCGGCGAGTTTAAAGGGCAGACCTGAGGAAACAGCCGAGCATTATCTTATAGGGCTAACAATCTCACAAGACTTGTTTCTCAGCCATTCAGAGAGGGGAAAAGTCCACACACCCCCTTTCCCACCTCTCCATGTCACTGCCATGACTCACAGGCGGTTGTTGGACGACTGTCGCCCTCTTTCTGCAGCCCTGTGAACACGCCAGCAGAGTCAGCACAGATCTTCCCCTGCTACAGTACGCTAAAATAATTCAGCTAAATAATTCCATAAACAAGTATCATCAAAGTTGACTAAGTAGTTCTCAATACCCTTTATTTTTTTCTTGATTTTTACACTCATTGTAAGCATTTTGTTTACATTTATGGCTGGTTTTCTGGGGCAAGACTAGTTACCCATAAACACTTGCAGCCAAAGGTTCACAGTACCGAAAAAGCAATTACATGGTTTTCATAGAGTTATTGGGATTTGAAGCCAATTACACACCTGGGTACAATCATTCATATCAAGAGTATAACTTAATTAAAATGCTTAGTCTGTTTAAATTTCTGTCAAGTATCTCTTTGAGATCAGGAAACTTATTAATCTGTAACTGTGTTTTAATTTCTAGTGTATTCTAATTGAGTGCAACACTTGACAATATTTTGTACTAATAGCTACATCATGTTTAATCACGATAGACTGAAATTTCTTTTGGCAATGTCTGATGTACAGTACGTCTACTGAAGAGATATAATTGGTAATCAGTAGTATTCGTACAATACTTGTATATTACTGATTTTCTTTGGTTGAAGAAATTTGGGGACTCTGCTTGCATTTTTTAAACTCCTTATACAGTTTAGATTCTGAAGGTGTTTTTATCAAAGACATGCAACAAATGTGGCTAGTACCTTATCATTTGATGTGTTCTGGTTCACATTGATATCATTTTATTACAATTGACCAAGGGAGTGAATAGAATGTTGGTGTGACATTACATACATTAATTAGAAAGTAGCAAGTTTCACAACAACTGGATAACTTATATGGCGATATTGGATATCTAAGATATTTAAGAAATTGGATTAGTCAATTAGTGCAGCAGATAAAGCGCACAGAAACACACGTGAACAATTATTTAAAGAAAAAATATAGCTAATTAAGTCTTCAGTGCTGTAATTTTGTTTACTGAACATATTTACATTATTTGTCTGCAATAAATAATTTACATAATGTTGTCAGCAGTGTAATTACTGATTAGACCAGAGAGGATCTCAGTTAACCAGTTCTGTGCTGTTGCTGAGTCAGCATCCCGCTTTTCACCATGCTCATGTTTAAACGCTTAAACACTATTTGGTGTCTTTGCTTCCAGCAAGAAAGATATCCTTCTGTTGGTTCAAACTCTGTGTGCCCTATTCTGTACAGTGAGGTCCAGAGCTTTTGATTTAAGCATTGGCTCTTATATATATATATACGCTCTTTTTTGACAATGGCCTGCTGAAAACAAACGAAAAGTGTGTTTTCTACATTACTGTCTTTCCCTTGTGTTTCCTTTTCCCTTTATTGATTTGCATTTTGTCAAGGATCTGGTTAATATCCTTATGCCTGGTAAGGTGTGGAAAATATACAAAGTAAACACTGGAGTTCAGGCAGTCTCTCTGTCTAATTTAGTGCTGCAAATACCTACTGATTGTACCTGTTCTGCTGAGTTGTGGCAGTTTGGAGACATGTAAATGAGCCATTTTGTTAAGAGAATTAAAATGTCTCATGGCGTACCCAGTATGGTATATTTGTGTGAACAGATTGAGATAGATAAGTACAGTACTTTTTATAACTGTGCTGCAGGAGATTCAGATATGTTTGGGCTAAGAGTAATAAGTTCCAGGAAGATGCGAGCCTCTCTGAGACACAAAGATTGTAATTGTGATAGATGTCAGAAAAGACAGGCCACAGTTAAGAAGGGAAATTGCACAGCATGTTTTCTGAAGTGGTATAATGCTTAAACTAGAATTAGCCCAGGTCCATATTTTTGAAATAGTGAGGACGACTTGTCTCGGTTGCAAAAATCACATAGAGTGGGCAGCCACTGAAAGCCCAGAATGCATACGGTGCAGGACATACAGAGGGGGTTGCAGTGCATTACAGGGGAAAACCAGCAAGGATTCACCATACCTGTAATGCAAAATACTGGATGCCAGGAACATCACTTGAAGCGAAACATCACTTTAATGTTAAAAAAGTGATGTTGTTTGACGGCTTGTGTTTATGACTGCACCTCAACTCTCACTCTGTGCATTCATTTATTGGAACTTTACAGTTTCAATAATTCTGTTTTGTATATTTTAAAGCTATTTTAAGAATAAACTACTTAAATATCACACGTACATGATGACTATATAAAAATATTAACATAGCCGAAATTGAAGCATATAGGACAAGAAGCAAACCAGCTGCATATACACCTGCCTCATAATCTTCATATATCCCGGACTGTCTGAGGATGTATGAGTCGTGTGCTGCGCCAGAATAGCTGGCGACCACATCAAGAATCCTCAATTTCACATCACACACCATGTGTACATTAATGGAGTGGTAATGCTTCTTATTATGAAAGATATAGTCTATAACCTGGGGTGGTGACAGTGCTATGTGGGTGCAGTCAACAGCTGCAAATACATTCAGAAAGCCAGACACTTGGCAGAAGGCCACTTTTATATCATGGATAGCATCTTTCTTTCTGGGATAATAGATATAATTCCCGGTGCGTTTCAACAGCATTCAGTACCTGCTGTAAACACCAGGAAAACATGGGTGTGGATGCAAGAAGATGTGGTGCCGTCAAGTTGGAGGAGTTGGCATCTGAAAAAATAGACATAAATTCCTATAGTCAAACTATACCAAATTGTTCTTAACCTGAGCTTGTGAGTTGTGGTACCCAGCCTTTGCAGTTTGAATCCCAAATCGAGACTCTACCTGAAAACTCCTCTTCTACTGGACATCACCTAACCACTCTGAATCAATTACTCCTCAAAAGCAGAGGGTAAGCAAAAATTCTCTGCCTGAAAAATAGAGGTCTTATACATGTGTTTATTATGCTATTAATACTCATTTTAGATAGGTGGATGAGATCGTTTTATATGCTTGAATAAAACAGCATCATTTTATAAAAGCTTTTAGTAGAATTGATTTCTTATAGATAGGATTGTTGTTTAAAACTTAGTTCTCTAAACTCTTAATAAAACAATCTCTCTGAGAGGCTACTTTTCTTTTTCCCCCCAAAGCTTAAAAACAGAAAAATTACATTTCTGAAAGAAATATGTTGTAATCTAAAAAAGGTTTTTTTTTTTTTTTTTTTAATAAAGGATGTGTTCTAAATAAAAGCAGAGTATATTCTTAATAAATATAGCTTCTCTGAAGGAAGATGTAATCCTATTATAATGTGTCATGCCTGTTTTTTTGTTCCTCTCAAAAGGTTTATTGGGTTGGTTAAATTAATTTCACTCGGTTCTAGAGCACAAATATATAATTCACTTAACCCACCAGGATGCATGCCACTACTGTGTTTATTTTTATGAAGCATAAACGTGACAGTTTGAGTGCCACGCACCCAGAACAGCATCTCTGTTTTTGCTTATCCTCCCTGCCTTCCTTTTGGAGATGTGAAATTGAGCAGCGACGGAGGACAGAGACAACGTGGGGTTCTGCAGAGCTTCCAGAACCTTTACCCTGTCAGCTAGTGACAGTTTGTTTCTCCGCCGAGACATTTTTGTACTGCAGTACTGTACAACTTTTGCTGAAACTGCTGTTCAACTTTCAGTGTACAGGCAAAGGGCATCATTGGTGAGAAGTCCGGCAATTGTCTCACTAAAGCAAATCATTATCATTATTTTTTTATCGTGCCTACAAACCGAAGTTGACATGCACATTTTTAATAGAAAAGACAAATTACATTAATTGCTCATCAGCATAAAATACCCAGTATGGAGTGTACCCTGATAACAAGTCCATCATTAAAAATCTCATTGATTGTAGCAAATAAAAAAAAAAAAAAAAAAACATATGCTAAACCCAGTCTTTAATTAGCAGTTTTTTTTTCTTTATTAGGATACAGAGACAACTTAACAACTACTAATTAACATTTAAAAGGGAGGCAGAGATTTGGAAAATCAAAACCAAAAAGTTCAAGCCCTATTTATAAAGCAAAGATATATGATGGAAATAGCAATATTCACATAAAACAATACATCTCACATTGGCAATATATTTCATAACCAAAGGGCCTTAGGATATATTTAAATGTTCATGTTTGCAACTCAGCATTCACTAGACAATCCCCCAGATTAGCAGCAGGGCTTGTGATTGAAGCAGAATGTCTAAAGCAATATACAACTGTTATAACGATCCTATTTGGAAAATGTATTTTTTTGGAAATTATTTGTTTAGAATTTCAATTTGTTTAGTGGACACTGAAATTAGTTATGATTAGCAACAAGTAATCTATACACTACCTCTGTGTAATACATGTTCATATGTTACCTCCAAAAATAAAATACTAACACTATGAATACGAACAGTAACCATAATACTATTTAAAATCAAGGATATGCAGTGAAATGCTTTGAAAATAATATAGTAATTATGTATTTACCCACTCAAATGACACAGTATAAAACAATATATTTTTGGTGCAGAAATAACAGCAATTCCTTACTATCCATTTTTAATTAAACATTCATTTTGTCACATACAGCTGTTTATAAAAACAAAGTAGTCTCTCTCTTCCCAATGGTAATGCACCTTTGACTATTTTAATGCCTCACATGAGCAAAACAGCTGAAAGCTGTCCGTTGTCAACGGAGAATTGCCAGACAAACACACACTAGCGTAACTAAAATCTTTAGGCTTTATCGGCTGCCTTCCCACACACTGTCACTCTGTCATATCATAATCCCAGGCCACAGTTCCATATGACTGACGTTATTGTCCCTAATAATGACTAAAATATGAGGTTGAGCAAATCTACCCATACTGATACGCAACAGGCATTGACAGTGGACTTGCGTAGGTGTGCAGAATCAGAAACACTACAAGACTCAAATGTTTATTAGCAGAACTGCCAAACACACATCCGATTTTGACTCTTGATTGACTGAAAAAAGCATATCAGTGTTGTTGCCAGTTGATTATGCTAAGAGATATAAAATGTGTTGTTTATTACACTAGTCTCCTGAGAGGAAACAGTGTTAGCACATGTATTCCACTGAGAGGTGATTCATTTATGATGCTGCCAGGCAGCCAGCATATCTTTTGTTTCTGTACTTTACAAACCTGTCATCTGTCAGCCTTCTCAGTGCTATGTGACAGGGTTAATGAATCACACTAAACATCCATGGATTCTTTTATCATATAAGAAGCTGACCAACTGTCAACCTTTTTTGTTTTCTTAAACATTTCACATAATCAAATGTTATGATCAGAACTCTGCTTTAATTGAGTTTTCAGAATTCCTTTCCCTCGTCTGCACTTCTACTGACAAAATCCTACTCCTAGGTGACTTCTCTACAATGCCACCCATGCTCATATCATAGACACTGTTGTCCCGCTTACAACCAGAACCATCAATAAAGATCTAAACTGCCCATGGTACACCCTCGAACTTAGTCTGATTAAGTCTGCCGGCAGCAAGCTTGAGCGCAAGTGGAGGTTGTCTGGACTAACTGTTCACAGAGAGATCTGAACTGACCATCTTGTGAGCTACAGGCATGCGATTGCCGCAGCCAGGGTGAAATTCTTCTCTGAAATCATAACTCTGGGACACGGTAAACTCACTGTTCTCTTTAAAACCATTGACCAAATCCTACATCCAGCCACTGACAGATCCAACTCCAGTCCATCCTCCTCTCTTACCTGTCATGATTTCTCCTCTTTCTTTCGAAACTTTCAGCAGTACCATGAGAAACTGTCACTAGTCTATATTTTATGTACGTTGGGGTTAAATATCAGCAATTGGAATCAACAGTTAGATCAATGTTCAGACTGACAGACCCTCAATTCATACACTATATATATATATATATATATATATATATATATATATATATATATATATATATATATATATATATATATATGTGAAACACAAGGTGGTCCAATTCAAGTGACTTATATATATAATAATATAGTATATATATATATATATATATATATATATATATATATATATATATATATATATCATGGCACGTTTCATAAGGCAAAAGATAAACAGAATCATTATTAACTCCAAACCAAAACCCCACTTGCGACTCGAGCGCCAGGTTTTCACAATCTTTGCAATGTCCTGAGCCATACGTGCATGTACTTCTGCTGGGCTTCTTGTGGTCTATTGTTGCCAGCTATAATGGATGTATTATTCTGGATCCCAGTGTGACTGTGTGGTTCACATATACAATAAGAGACATTTGTTTCACATGTTCTTGCTCCTATAGGATGTGTGTGCACAGTCAGAGGTGATGCACCAATGTGTCATTTGTTCAAAGCCTTTAAGTGGTTAAGTGGAGACAGCAGCGAGGAGAAAGAGTGCTACAGTCAGCATGTAAGTATATATACATTACAATGTCATTATATTGTGTACAACAATCAAGGCTGTACAAACTACCATTTCCTACCCACCCCACATTATACAAAGTATATACATGATTACCTTCTTGTTGGCCCAATGCTTGAACCGCTTTTACCGCTGCAGGTACCCTAGAGGTTCCTGAGGGTATTCAAATTTGTTAGGTGACATTAGTGGTATAATACAGGCCTCGATATGCGCAGGTGTGGATGGCGTCCCATATATATATAAATCAAATGTTTGAATTTGACTACCCTTCTGAATGGAAGGGCGTTCTATCTGCAGCATAGTTTCTTTGGTATTTAGATTAAAATCTCAAAACAAAAGACTTGATTAAGCAACGTGAAACCTCAATAAGGTACCATTCCTCCTTAACATTTTACATTATGAATGTGACATTTGCATGACTGATAAGGGTCCTGAAAGACATAGAAAAAAGTTTGAAGGTCACAGTTTTAATTGCCAGGGATGCATTTTGAAATGTGGGAGAGCATTATAAGTTGCCTTTCACCTCCTTTGTTTTCATTGCAAATTGATTTTAAAATAGACCGTTAGTAATAACAGTACTGAAGGTCAAACCTAATATTGCATTTCACTGCCAAATCTATCTTGCTCTTGATATAAAATATTTCCCGTTTATAACAAGACAATAGACATTCTTTAAGATAATTAAAAAGATACAGCCAAGCTTCATCAAAGTAATTGATCTTGGGAAGGATGCATAGTACTCTCCAGCATAATGGTTTGTTTTTTTATTTTTTTAAATTTATTTATTTTTATTTCCGGTACTTTCTCTTTTCAATTTGTCATACAAAGTGGTGCATAGGGGGGAGGGGGGGTTGGGAGTGAGCTCTTAAAAATGCTACTGCTAGTATTATGTCTTAATTATTGAAATAATGGGAAATAATGTTCCATTAAGTGCTCAACAGCATAAAAATGCTGAAAATGCAAGTTCCAATGACCAGTGGAATACAGTAACATTTCATGTAAATATATATTTTTTCATTCAAAATCAAGGTTATGTCTTTTCAATTTCATGCATGCATACACTGCAATAAAGAACCAGGCGAGCTTGCTGCTTTAGTGGATTTTAAGATAATTTAAAATTAAAAATTTGAAAGCAAAATTTAATTAAAACATTAGCATATAAAAAAAAAAAATACCTCATGTAAAACTTTATTCTTTAGAAGTTCATATGTATTCTAAATGAGTTGTATGTATGTAAAGAATTGTACATATTTTGCAAACTTTACACAAATTTTTGGATGTTAATTTAAAAAGTCCACTCCAGAGTAAGATTACACAAAAGGAGTTTAACGCAGAACAAGAATAAAGATGTTTGAGTGCAAATCAGGGATTTGGGGCCTCAGCTCTTTCCCCAAGGGTCCTCCCCCAAGGAATCTCTACCTCCCCTAGATGTTTGGCCTTGACTTGGTAAAACGCAGCAAATCATAAGTGTAACAGAAGTGCAATGACCAGCCACTACACATGCTGCTGAGGGGAGTGTGGCGGAAGCCAGGCATTCTACCAGCAGCGGCCGTACCACACATGCTGCCTCTCTCCGGCGCCATGGCTGGAGTGTCCCTCACAAGCTACATATAATGAAAGCTCAACAAGGAAAGGCCATATCAGCAGAAAATGTTATCAATGCCATTTAGCTCCACAATAAGCTCAGCAAAACAATTGGCTCAAAAAGTTTACAAGGATGTCTGGAGTGATTTCCCCCCCACCCCAGTCATATGTGTCCACAATCAACTTTTGCCGGAAGACCACCCAAACAGAAAAGTGCATATGGTTTTAGTCACCAAGTAGATGCAGCAATTTTAACAAGACCCACATTGAATGAGAATAACCTAAATATAAAAAGGCCACAACAACCGACAACACTCAGCAGATAGATGACACTCACAGTAACATAGGGCCAGAAATATGGCAGCTCTCTGCCCGGAGCTTGACACTGCTACACAATCAGTTTAACCCACATTGAAGAACTTCTCCAAAAAAAGAGACATCATTTAATTTTTTCACTCATTCCAGAACCTTACTCCAGTTGTGACAAGAAGCCTGCTTAAGAGGTCAGAAAGAAATTCTCGTACAAAAATCAAACTGCACATAAACAACAAAAAAATAGCAGCAGAGTTCACAAACTGAAATACAGCATTTGTTTTAGGTGTACACTATATAAGCAATTGTAGGCCTTTTAAGACAAGTCAGAAATCTAAATGGCCCTCGAGTTCGGAACTTGTCTACCCCAAGTTTAGATCAAATTAGTTTAATAGAAAAGGTAACTTTGTCATGCAATCTCCAACCAAAGTCTTAATGCACTAAATATTATAATATGATCTGCATACAACAGCTAACTTACTATTCTGTACCATTCACGTGAAAATGTGCCAGTGTAACAGGTACTGTTGTGTGATCCACTGCTGTTACATATTCTGACCCCTGATGGTGAGATCAGATTAAAGCTCAACTGTATAGCCTCCTGGCTCTTTTGTGTAGTGGTAAAGATTAAGGCTGTTTAATCGATTAAACATTTAAACTTTTTGTTTAAATGGCTGTTTACTGTTTAAATAAATCAGATTTTTTTTTTTTTTTTAAACAGACTTGATTTAGTATTTATTTTCATATATTTAAAAACACTTCTTAGATGTTGCCACCGCCTAAGAGAAATGACGGCAACTTCCGCTAAATAAAAGTCTATATCCCAAAACGTGTCTCTCAATCATTCACACTTTATTCATTAAAAACAAACCATGGTAAAACAGGTATGCTGGTGCTATGACATATTATCTTCATCAGAGCATACTGAAAACAGAACTCACTAGATCTATTAAATACACAGTCATCATTATCTTTAACACCATCATCCAATTTCTCGAAATAATGATATACCAATCAGTGCATTCAATTCACATTCCATATACTTGGCAACAATCTGCTACATATATTATTAAATATGATAGTTGATTCAACATAATGCAATTATCATATTACACTAATATATACAGTGCTTATAGAAAGTCTACACACCCTTGAACTTTTTTCACTTTTTTTTTCATCTGTGCCTCACAGTTTCATGCATTTAAATGATGATTTTTTTCCACTTATCTACACACCATACTCCATACTGTTAAGGGGAAAAAAGTTTTTATTGAGAAAAAAAAAAATGATATATTAAAAATACAAAACTGAAAGATCATAATTGATAAGTCTCCACCCCCCTGAGTTAATACTTGGTGGAAGCACCTTTGGCAGCAATTACAGCTGTGAGTCTGTTGGGATAGGTCTCTACCAACTTTGCACACCTAGATTTGGCAATATTTGACCATTCTTCTTTATAAAACTGTTCAAGCTCTGTCAAGTTCCTTCGGGAGCATTGATGGACAGCAATGTTCAAGTCATGCCACAAATTTTCGATTGGATTTAGGTCAGGGCTCTGACTGGGCCACTCAAGGACATCTACCTTTTTGTTCCTTAGCCACTCCAGTGTAGCTTTGGCTCCGTGCTTAGGGTCATTGTCATGCTGAAAGGTGAACTTCCATCCCAGCTTTCTTGCAGAGGGCAGCAGGTTTTCCTCAAGGACTTCACTGTACTTTGCTCCATTCATTTTCCCTTCTATCCTGACAAGTGCCCCAGTCCCTGCCAATGAGAAACATCCCCATAACATGATGCTGCCACCACCATGCTTCACAGTAGGGATGGTATTCTTTGGGTGATGTGCTGTGTTGGGTTTGCGCCAAACATAACGCTTTGTATTTAGGCCAAAAAGTTCCATTTTAGTTTCGTCAGACCACAAAACTTTTTATGCCATATGATTACAGAATCTCCTGAGTGCTTTTTTGCATACTTCAAAAACGGGATTCAGGGTGGGCTTTCTTGAGAAATGGCTTCCTTCTTTCCACCCTACCATACAGGCCAAATTTGTGGAGTGCTTGGGATATTGTTGTCACATGCACACTTTGACCAGTCTTGGCCATAAAAGCCTGTAGCTCTTGCAAAGTTGCCATTGGCCTCTTGGTAGCCTCTCTGATCAGTCTCGTTCTTGCTCGGTCATCCAGTTTGGAGGGATGGCCTGATTTAGGCAGGGTCTTGGTGGTGCCATACACCTTCCACTTCTTAATAATCGTCTTGACCATGCTCCAAGGGATATTCAAGGCCTTTGATATTTTTTTATAGCCATCCCCTGATCTGTGCCTTTCAACAACTTTGTCCCGGAGTTCTTTTGAAAGCACCTTGGTTGAATCTTTCCTTTGAAATGCACTACCCAGCAGAGGGAACCTACAGGAACCACTGAATTCATCCTGAAATCATGTGAATCACTACAATTTAACACAGGCGGAGGCCACTTAACTCAGTGTGTGATTTTGAAGGAAAATGGTTACACCTGAGCTAATTTAAGATTGCTATTACAAGGGGGGTGGACACTTATCCAAACAAGTTAATTCAGCTTTTATTTTTAACTAATTTTCTACAAATTTATAGAATATTTTTTTCACTTGGAAGTTGTGGGGTAGGATGTGTAGATAAATGAATAAAAAACTATTTTAATGCATTTTAATTCCAGGCTATAAGGCAACAAGGTGAAAATCTTGAAAAGGGGTGTAGACTTTTATAGGCACTGTGTGTGTATATATACAATGGCTCTCAAAAGTATTCACCCCCCCCTTGGACTTTTCCACATTTTATTGTGTTACAACATGGAATCAAAATGGTTTTAATTAGGACGTTTTACCACAGATAAACACAAAAAAAGTCCATAATGTCCAAGTGAAAAATAAAATCTACAAATAGTTCTAAATTAATTACAAATATAAAACAGAAAATAATTGATTGCATAAGTATTCACCCTCTTTGCTATGACACACCTAAATAAGCTCTGGTGCAACCAGTTGTCTTTAAAAGTCAAATAATTATTTGAATGGAGTCCACCTGTGTGCAATTAAGGTGTTTCACATGATTTTAGGTTACACCTGTCTCTGGGAGGTCCCACAGTTGGTTAGTACATTTCCTAACAAAAACTACATCATGAAGATGAAGGAACATTCAAAGCAAATCCAGAATAAGGATCTTCAAAAGTACCAATCAGGAGTAGGATATAAGAACATTTCCAAGGCATTGAATATCCCCTGCAGCACAGTAAAGCCATTATTAAGAAATGGAGAGAATATGGCACAACTGTGAATCTGTCTAGAACAGGCCCTCAAAAACTGAGTATCCGGGTGAGAAGGGCACTAGTTAGGAAGGCCACCGAGAGGCCTATGACAACTCTAAAGGAGATACAGTCTTCCATAGCTGAGCTGGGAGACACTGTGTATACAGCAACAATAGCCCGGGTACTTCACAAAACTGGCCTTTATGGGAGAGTGGCAAAAAGCCATTGTTGAAAAAAACTCAAATCTCAGCTAGAGTAGGCATGTGGGAGACTCTGAGACCAAGTGGCAGAGGATTCTATGGTCTGATGAGACCAAAACAGAGCTTAACACCGCATATCATCCTGAGAACACCATCCCTACCGTGAAGCATGGTGGTGGCAGCATCATGCTATGGGGATGCTTTTCTGTATCAGGGCCTGGAAAGCTTGTGAAGATAGAAGACAAAATGGATGCAGCAAAGTACAGAGAAATCCTTGAGGAAAACCTGCTGAAATCTTCAAGAGACCTGAGACTTTGGAGAAGATTCATCTTCCAGCAGGACAATGACCCCAAACATACAGCCAAAGCCACACTGCAGTGGCTTAAAAAAAAAAGGTCAATGTCCTGGAGTGGCCCAGTCAAAGCCTGGTGAGAATATGTGGAAAGAGTTGAAAATTGCTGTTCACCAAAGGTCCCCATCCAACTTGACGGAGCTTGAGCAAGTTTTCAAAGAAGAATCAGTGAAAATTGCAGTGTCCAGAAGTGCAAAGCTGGTAGAGACTTATCCAAATAGACTCATGGCTGTAATTGCTGCCAAATATTGACTCAAGGGGGTGAATACTTATGCAATCAATTATTTTCTGTTTTGTATTTGTAATTCATTTGGAAAAAATTGTAGATTTTATTTTTCACTTTGACATTATGGACTTTTTTGTGTTGATCTGTAGCAAAAACTCTTAATTAAATCCATTTAATTAGGAAAAGTCCAAGGGGTGAATACTTTTGAGAGCCACTATATATATATATATATATATCTATATCTATATCTATATATATATATATATATATATATATATATATATATTCAGCAACAAAAACAAAACTTTGTTAAAATAACGTTAAGATTGCAGTTCAGAATCACAAGTGTCAGGAAATGAGACGTTATGGTTGCACCCCTAACAAAAGATGTACTTCAGTGAGTTATAGATTCAATGTCCGTTTTGGTTTTTAGATCATTTTCGAATTCATCCCAGTTTTTGGGACAGCTGAATTTCTAAGTCATGCACCACAGTTTACCATAAACTGGATCGTGAATTAATTTAAGAGTAACCCTTAGTACATGAATCAAAGTTAATGTATGTTTTACTCGCCCCAGAAAACTTTTTTTTTTTTTTTTAATGAAAAAACTGAAATAAAATGTGAATGCTAAAAAAAAAACATATTTCTTATTACAATGAAAAAACTACATTGCACTGAAATAGATACATGCAAATTAATTAAATCAATCATTTTCCTTTATTAAAGGCTAATATTAAAACACAGTTTTGAGAAGGAACATGGTATTCCAAAAAAGGACATCTCATTTATTATGTAATGTCCATCAATATATTGAAGCATTTCAGGTTCTTTTGGGGACAGAAATGAGACTGCAACCATGAGTAGATGAAGGCTGTTTATTTTGACATTGATTAAATAATTACAAAATAAAATCATAAAGTGAGAAAGGGGACTGGGAGTCGAAAATGAAAATAAATGATTGCTGTAGTTTTCCCAGTCTTTTGCCTGCACCCGCTCATATGTCCTCGCCTCCCGCCCCCTCTTTTGTGCCAAACCTGCACTCCCCTGCACAGAACCTAACATATGCCCTGTCAAAAATGTCCAAATACGACCCTTCTCGGGGTCATATCTCAATGACCCCGGGACCTAGAACCCGAGTTGAACTTCCCAGAGTCATGTTTGGGGCCCCTATTTTACAGGGAGCTATCCGTTTTCAAATGCTACATTTTCAACAATTTTTCACATTTTCAGCATGATGGCATGTCTAGTTTGCATTTTCAATAGCTTTTGAACTCCAGGTTGGCAAAAAAAGTCTAAATTGGGGTCCTTTCTGGCAGTGCGGTGGCATGCGAACCCATGGCCGGTGATTTTCTTTAGCTGAGAGTCATGTGCACATGAGGAGATTGCTCCCTAGTTCCTTGCCCCAGGGGTCATGGAGATATGAGGTACAAGAAGTGACCAACCCCTCCCTATGGCCAATGCCATTATAAAAACACCATCGGGGTAAGGCTCCGCAAATAGTGGTCGTGGGTTCTATAAACTCGAAGGAACCCAATTTCTTTAGCTAAGACTGTTGTGCATCTAAAGAGAGTACTACCGAGTTCGTTGGCCAGGATTTGTGGACTTATGGGGTACGAAAGGAGGACCCCCCACCGAATGCGATTTCCTATGGCAAAATACTACAAAAATGTCCATTATATATAAAACCTGAAATGTGCAAATATTGTAGTGTACTAATGCATTTGAAGTGTTGTGTGATCTCAGTATTGAGGTTTTATCTTGAGATTAGCATTTAAATGTCACACAATTATACAGAGATGGGAAATAAATGTTAACATAAAAAAAAAAACACTTACAGTGCACACTATTTTGTATTATTTGTACTAACTTTGACGAATAGAAAGCAAATACGACTGTTTACAAAGAGATTACTCAGCTGTCAGGTAAGCAGAATATCCAAAAAAACTGGGCTGAATTCAAAAATGCAGAATATGGGACATTATCTAAAACCAAAGTAGCCCAGAATTTGGGACGTTATCAGAGCAGCCCAGAATTTGGGACGTTAATTAAAAAACAAAGTTGCCCAGAATTTGGGACGTTGGGCTCTATTCATTCAAGTGTTGGTCTCAAAAAACATTATTATGAACAGATTAAGAATGGTTTAAGAACTCTTTGTGATTCATCAAATGTGGATTTTGTTGGTTTGGTGACGTCATGGCATGTCAAATAGCGACTGTTTTCCACACTCCGACAAATCCTAAAAAAACAACAGTTTCCTAATTTGCATATCATTGCCTATGCAAGTGGGAAAAGGGAAGCGATTTATCAAGCATTTTTGTTCAAAGAAGGACCGTTTTTTCTGTCCGAGTGACCTTATAGAACACGAGACTGCTATACAACAGGATAACCAGGATCAGCAAAGGCAAATCCGTCGGAGAATTAAGCAAATAATTTATTTCCTTAACATGCCCAATGATGAGGTTAAAAAAAGATTCAGGCTGGATAGAGCTGCAATATTTGACCTGTGTGAGGACCTAAAGGGAGTTCTGGAAAGCCAGACCACTAGATCTCATACCATACCAGTGCACATTAAAGTCCAAATGGCACTGGGATTTTACGCTACTGGATTGTTGCAGAGACCAGGAGGGGATCTGTATGGAGTGAGCCAGCCAACAATCTCACGCGTGCTTCATCAAGTGACAGAAGCTTTGGTGATACGGGCAGGCAATTACATTTCTTTCATGAGAACACAGCAATTGCAGCTACAAAACAAGGATACCATTGGATCCTTCCCTTCAGTACTAGACTGCACACATGTAACATTACGTAAACTGACTGAGGGCGCCGCAGTTTATATCAATTGCAAGAGTGTCTCATCAATTAATGTGCAGGTAGTTTGTGATGCCACTTGCAGTATCATCAGTGTTTGTGCAAATTTCCCAGGACCATGCCACGATTCTTATAGACACACGTTGGATATAGTAAAATAGTGACTGTAATATTTGTGGTTCAGGGACCATCATCATTATAATTTAACCATGCAGATTGTTGCAGCAAACTTTGCCAGCATTGATGTCTCTTGCAGTGGGTTCATGCTTCACTATTGGTTTAGTGCGTCTTTTTCGCCTTAATCCACAATTCGTGAATCGACTTTGCTCCCTTTTTCTTCGGATTATCCTGTCTCGTAGGCGGTCGGTAGGTAACCCCTATTTTAATTTATGCATGGAAATCCTACAGAAAAGGCTTTACGACTGTCGAATTTTCAAACTGCAAGTTTGATGAATCGTTCATTGTTTCAGGAAAAGGTGTAAACAAGGAATTGTTGGAAAAGACTTCTAACTTAAAAAGGTTCTGAACACCGACACTTTGATGAGTAGAGCCTGTTATCTGCAAACTAAATCAGCCTTGAATTTGGTCCATTAACAAAAGCAAAGCGGCCCATAATTTGGGACGTATATGAAAACAGGGGCAGTCTATATTTAAAAGTGTGATTACATTAGAGATAAAGTAATGTATCCCGTAACAAAACTGAAATAGCTTATATATTTGATATTAAAATACACCGTGCAAACGATTATAGATATATGCTGTTTGAAAGAAAGTACACAACTACAGAAAAAAAAAATCTTACATTCGTGCTTAACATCATAATGCATATAAAGTAATAACCCATAGTTTGTTATATTAGTACAGCAAAATACCACATTATATTTTAATTAAAAGGTTATGGAAAGCAGATCTCTCACTCTCTTTCTCTCTTTGATCACAATGTTAAAAATGCCTGCAAGCTTTTCCACTCGTGTGATGACATATTCATGTGACAGACATGGACAGACCAATCAAAACGCAAGACTGTTACGCGGTTCCACCCCAAAAACCGGGCCTGTGTTATACCTCGTATTTGTTAGCTTATTTGTTTTTCTATGGGTCTCTCTCTATATCGCGGCCCTCGATATATAGCGGATTTATACCGGACCCTGACAGTGCTGACACCCGCAATATATAGAGTGGGTGATGTACTTTCGTATGTAAATGTATGAATGTCACTATAATATCGAAGTTTCAAGTTTACCCTTGTTGTATTATATTTTTTTTCCTGATTACCACTTCGGTTTGTGCCTGTTATTTTACCCATACCTCTCACTGGCGTAGATTTAAACGTTTACAGGCTTTTAGTTACTCAATCCCTAACTCTGGGGACTGGGAAGTGTCTGGAATTGGATTCCCCACTCCAGACCTATTGAGTGTGTTCATATCATATATAACAAGTGCCCATCAACAAGCTGTCTGGAACATGAACAGATGACTGCAGTAAACATTAACAATGTAAGCATTTTGCTAAAAGTCATTTTTGACTGCATGATATAAAATGTCACCTTTCTACTTAACATACCTGTGACATTGAGATTTCAAAATCAGAAAGCTTTTTTTTTTTTGGAGGGGAGTGGAGGGTTGGGGGTCAGATGCAGATGCGTAGCTAAGTATGTGAACTTGCCTCATGTGCTGAATGCAAGCCTGCCACAGGACTCCCCTGGGTCCTAAACATTGCTATGTGCAGACAGGGATTGCAGTAAACACACACCGGCCATGAGTTTTGTAGACATTAAGTGTTTGCTGACATAAGGGGGTTTAACAGTAGAATACGGGAGAAAATCTGTCCCGGGAGATGTCCGGGAGAAGGGTGCAAAACATGGAAGACTCCCGGTGAATACGGGAGTTGACAGGTCTGCTTTAATCAAATTTAGCTTTTGGAAATATTCACTTCAAAACAATGTGCTTATTCTGGCTTTGTTCGATACTGCACAAACACACATAGTATTTTAAATGTCCAGCTCAAGTTAAAAAAACAAAACACACACACACACACACATTCAATATGTTATTCAATATTCACACAGTTCCGCATGCTACCTGATTTTTTTTTTTTTTTAATTAAATTGGCTAAACTCTAGCCCCTCCTTCTTCCCTGTGTGCCTTCTGAGCCAGCACATCTAGGGCTGTTTATTTTTTTTTTAATGACCTGCTTAAATGATTTTGTAAGTCCTATTTGTTCATTTCAAAATACAGAATAACATACCCTTGTGTATGGGCTGCATTGTTTACTAATCATGATGTAGTTTTACTGAAATTTGTGACAAAAAGCAGGCACGCCTATCACGTTGGTAGGTAAGCATTTAAAAATATATGTATTCTCAGTTAACATCAATAAGTATTTAAGCCTAGTAATTACAAAATACCTTTTGATCTGTTTTTATAGGTATATTATGACCCTATCTCAGATGTGGAGGTATGCGGTAGACTAGATTTTTTGGAAAGGGGTACGGGGCCTAAAAAGTTTGAAAACCACTGGTCTATATTAAATAAATGTTAGCCAGCGTAGGTCGGGGGGCATGCAGCTAGGGGCTTCCAATTTTCTGTCAATTAGTACCTATTCTCTGTTTAAGACCTGATCACATGCTTCTTTGCCGTCTAGTGTTTCGTTTTTCTAGCAAATGCTCAGACGCCGTCATTTTCATTTTCACCACTAATCTACACTTCATTGTCTTTCACTGGAGGTCAATTTTCTGCGCAGCGCTCCCACGATATTCGCAATTATTTTCCTACCTGCTCCGGTGATTATTCTCATCATTCAACTTTTCTATTCGGCTGTAGGAGCTCCAGCTGTCCGCATCTTTATTAGACAGACTGTCCCTCCACTAAAACTTTCAAAGCACCTTCAAGAAGACATCAACATTCCCGTCATCAGCATTTGCCTTGCCATAGCTCCTCTATTTAAATCCACTACAAAGCTCCATCAGCTGAATCTTTCTTTACTCTTCTCTTGCAATCAATATCCCCTCCCCCGCTCCCAGAGCCAGCAAAATTTATCGTTCCTTCAGAAGATCTTGCCCTGGATTTCTATTAGCTACCTTCAACGTTTTAAAGATCTATCCAGCCCACTTCATACTCCATTTTAACCTGTGGTGGCTTGTGCATTCGACTGGTCACAATATGCTCCAATGACACTGCTGTTCTGCAACATTTCCACCGGCACCTCTCAGTCCATGGCTACCACGGCTCTGTTCAGCAGATCCCACCCTCTATTGTTAATCGCTCTTTACTACAGCAGATCTCCGCTCCCTCTTCAAATATGCTCACTACTGCAGCATGCAAAAGTTGCTGTAGTTTACTGTTTAAATCCGCAACTGCACTTCTCCAGAGCCTCCAATGCTCCAGCTTTCTTCCAATACGCAGATTGTGGCAGCATTCCCACAATCAAGGCTAACGCTAATCCCCATCTAATCAAAATACGGAATGCTTCCTCAGAAAACCTAGTCATATCTCCACTCATCCTCTCAAATGTTACAGCATTAATACTTGGTGAGAGATGTGATAAGAGACTGGAAATCTGTCTTGATTATGAGTTAAGGAGTTCCACTATTAAGAGAATAACTGGAGTTGTGAAACCCAAATCTCTGAATGTGAGTTTACCTTTTCCATTTCAAGCAGACATGATAGTAGCAAACCACTATTCGATCCTGTATTAACTAACAAATAGAATGGTGGCATCTCATCTCTTCTCTCTGCCGTCGTTTCCCACAAATGTGGGTGAGCTGGTCCTCTTCTGCAGTGGATTCCTACATTCATTCATCCTTCTCCGACATAGTTGCCTCTAAAATTGCTCGTATGCCCAGAGTGGGGGCTTCCTGTCTGCCGGGGCCACTAGAGGTTTTCCCCTAATCAGCCTCAAGGGTTATTTCCCTCTCCACTGAGCAGCAGGTATACACATAGTCACATCCTAATAAATTACTGGCCATCCTCCTGTTGTCGTTCTAGTCTTTTGTTTATGTTATGCGCTGGCATGTGCTGTCTTTTGTTTGTCTCACGGTGTGGGAGATTTCGTGAGGGGTCCATCCTTTGGGGGGCAAGTGAGTCTCACTTCCCCGACCTCAGGGCTAGGCATCAGCCTCCCTTTACCTTCAGGAGGGTTCTCACCATGTGAGTCAACTCCTGCGCTTATCTTACCTCACTTGAGACTCTGTTCTATACTCTGCCTCAATTCGGGACGTGGCTACTCCATGCTCGAGTCCCATTCTAACCTCTATGCCTTGTCCTTATTTCAGGTCCCAGGCAGCGTGAAGTCTTGGCCAATTGGGGGTCTAACAAGCACCCCTTTACAGGAGTCTCAGGCGCTGGGGACCTCTCCCTCTCTATCCTTTTGTGTCCCGGTCTACCAGAACCATCTTCCTCCCGAGAGGCGGCTCCCCGAGTCATAACCCTTGTATGTGTTTCGGTTGCTAGGTCCTTTGCCCCTGGGTTGTTGGCATCGCCACCCTCAGTCAGTGACCACTTTCTGTAGCCTGACTTCAGTTGCTGGGTCCTTTGCCCCTGGGTTGTGTCGGCATCGCCGCCCTCAGTCGGTGACCATCTTTCTATCATGTTTCGGTTGCTGGGTCCTCTGCCCCTGGGATGTGTCGGCATCGCCATACTCAGTTAGTGACCACCTTCTATCCTAGCTTCCATGTCCAGCTCCACTGGTCTGCTACTAGAGTGGGCCTCGCCAGCGCTTCTATCCTAGGTCCGGTCCTTTCTATGCGGAACTCTATCCTACTTACCCCTCCCTTCTGCTACTTCTGCCCTATCCTTACACCCCCAGCTCATGCCCTGTGAACAATGGCAATAAATAAATGTTGTTTTGGTTTCTTTTATATTTTTTTTAAACTTCACATTAATAATGGAAGGGAAACACATAAACAAGTCATTGCAGAGTTCTTTAATTAAACACAAACTGAAATATTTTCTTTTCAATTAATTATGTAGTGCATAGACTGAAATATGCCAAAGTATTTACTTGCATAGCCTTCTGTATGTACTGTATTGTTTTCTTTTACACTAAAATATACATAGACTCAAACAAAAGTTTTTGCAATATTCTTAAATGAAAGCACTGAAAGCATAGGGAAGCATGGTTAGGGTACAGACAAGTACAAACATGGGAATTACTGTGCACATTTACCAGGGTAAACTTCCATATACAGAAACAAGCTTAGTTTTATTTATGCTTTCAGATTTTGGGATTCTTTCTTTTAGATCTATGTTTTGGTTTGTTTTCGCTGTAGCCAGGGTCTGTGCTATGTTTACCACAGCACATTTAGTATACCACTCATTTATCTTCCTGAAGGAAGTTCTAAGTCTTGGCTTTCAGTGTTGCGAATCTATTTATAATGAGATGAAAATTCCTCTCTCCTGTACAATGAGCAGTAATTTATGCTGTTCGTAAACTTACGGTGATATTATGGTAGTTGTTCATGAAAAAAAAGCTGTTTAGTACATCAAACCAAAAAGTTCTACGAAGGCCGAAGGCTACGAATTCACAGTATTTACAAAGTAAAATTAGTACATAGAGCCCAATATCACTCAAATGTAACATTAAGACATCTGATTTCCTACCCACCTTATATTACTTTGTGAAATAAAAGCATAAAATTACTAGGTTTATGTAAGTTGAAGTACAGTTTTGAAATGCTCAATGTAACACAGTATAGAATGCATAATATTGCATCATGTATATGTGTACCGATTCCTTATGTTTTTACACATATTGTACATATATGGTCTACATTTAAAATTATGTATTAAATGGATGCTATTTTAAATCGAAGCAAAACCAAGTACTATATTTGAATCCCACAACAAATCAGGCATGTTTGTTGTATTAAAAACATGTATCACATTTTGTGTTTTACTGTCAGGTTATTGGCGAATTGGTGGTTATTGGTGAACCTTATGCACAGTCCCTTCAGAGTGATATTAAAACGTGGTTATCTGCACATTTATTTTTACACTGTTTCCTTTTAACTCACCCACTCTCCAAACAACGGTTCAAAACACAGAGCACAAGTTTTGTCAGTTTAAAAAGCACAGAAATGAATCCAGGCTTTGTCAGGTGGCGTACTTGTACATCGGTTCTGTCAGCTATCCACTTAGCAAGCTGCTCTGCTGCAAAACTGATTCACTGTAGGTCAAACTTGTCCGCTCTCTTGGGCTTGCCTTTCAGAGGAAAATGCATAAACGTGGGGGCCGAGTTCATGTTGAGCTGTGTAAGAAAGAAACTCTAAATGTTAATTAAGTCAAGCCTACATTGTGCATACCAAACAGTTGCTGACCCTTTTGTTTAGCAATTCATGGATGTGGGTGATGTATTTTGTACTCACTATTTATCACAGATTTAAATTACTGCAGTTTTCCAAGCTGGAGTTATAATAATTATTTGTCAAAACTAACAGAAAAAAGAAAAAAAAAAAAGAAAAATGCATCAATAATGCAATCCTTTGCTGGCTACTTGAATACATTTGCTGGAATTTATATACAATACTGTTAGGTTTTCAGAATTTATTTCACAGAGGATGCAATTACTAAATTATGTGTGAATTACATAAAACAAGCAAGTATACATAACTATTTAGAAAGCAACTATTTGGGAAATGGAGAGATAGAGAACACAATGATCTCAAATTATTATCTGGGCATTAATCATTTGACATAATTGCATAGTTTACAGTGATTAGCATATATATATATAAAAAAAAATTAAAATATTACAAAGAGCTTCCCATCCACCTGCTATAATCTTCAGCAAGCCAGATGCTTATTTCCATTTACATACTTTACTTTGCAACACTTAAGTATTGTGTGGGTTTCAATAAAGGGTATATTGTTCTACAATAAGTAATATATAACTATACAGATTTTTTTTTTTTTTTAAATTGCAAATGTAATACCCAAATAAAACACTTCTGTTGTAATCTATAATGCATAAAGTATCAATGTTAATCTCTCCTTATACCAGTACAAACAGGATATTTTCAATGAGAACATGGGATTGACATTTGACCAGTACATTATTTATGCATACTAGGACTTTCACAATCTCTACATATACTGTACTTTAATATCTGGTTGGACTGTGGCACACCAGGATAAGTGGCTGAGCTGAGACTTAATAACAATTCCTCTAGTTCAGCCTTCATCGTGCTTTTGCTTTGCTTATATTAAAGCGTATGCATTAACCACAGTTTACCATACCATTTACCTTTTTTTTTTTTTTGCCGCATTTGATGCAAGTCCTCTTTTGTGTTTAAATATATAAGAGGATACCATTTATATCACCAGCTGGCTTATGGAATTTCAACAGAAGACCATAAACATTAGGGCATTATCATAACCCTGGTTCCCTGACACAGAAATATAACCATTACCATATGGATCTTTACCTTCGAAAGAATCAAAACCAGAATAAGATATATCAAAGCTGTTCACACAGCCTCACCTCGCTGACTGGCCTGACTGTATCTGCTAACCATCTGAACAGCTTCTCCTTAGACAGGGCTTATAGCAATAGAAGACAACAACAGGAGGTTGAGGATGGAACTGCATTGTTTTCAATTAATTTTTAACAAGTGGTCTGTGGATTTTGTCATAGTGGGTGAAGAAATCAATTACAGCGGTAAAAAAAAAAAAAAGTGTTTGTTTCGCTGCTGGGATATTTTGCATGTGTTTATGAAAGAGCAGCTGCAATACTAGTCTTTTACGTTAGTAGGGTTATTCAAAATACAATTAACCTTTTAGTGTTACTGTACCTTTTTGCATTTTAACTACATTGATGATTTCATTTTGACAAACAACTGGGATTTTATTGTGCCAAGTACAGGTGGTTAAAGGGTTGATGTTGCGATGTGTTAAGTGTGAAATATATTTGCAATTTTTTTTTTTTATCATATTAGTGTACAACCCTTTTATACTTGAAAAAACCAAAAACTACTTATTTTTTAACACTCATTATTATGCTAAACTTACCCTTTCAAGATACATTTCTTTCTGTAATATTAAGCAAATTAGGTTGAGTATATTGATTTTAAACTGAAGAAATATATGTATGAGTTCGCAATGTTGGTCTGTTTTCCTTGTAACTGCAATGTTTTAAGGCCTAGAAGCAAGATCGTTATATCAAATGACCTTTCATATGGTTACGGTAGCTGAAAAAAAAAAAAAAACTATCAGGGAAAAAGTGAAAAAAACTTCATTACTGTACATCCAACCCAATCGAGCATAGGTGAAAGGGCCTCGGAATCGTGAATTCAGTGAATTGGAGAGACATACACAAGACAGAAACCGTGGATCTTTAATGGTGAACAATGGGACAAGTATGACAACATTATTGTGCATCTCAATTTTGTATTTTTAATTAAAATGTTCTTTTCCTTTTACTTGTAGATTGCTAATCCCCTGTAAAATGAATCTGATTAAATAAAACTGTCTCGAACTCTCAGAACTATTGACTTAAATCAGATAGGTGACTCGACTCGAGCAAACTCTGTGATTCGACTCAACTCGAGCTTGGCATGTCAAAGACTCGGCTTGAGTACCAATTTATGTGATTCGATTACAACACTGATTCAGTAATTTTAGCACTGGGTCGGTTCAGTACAGTACCAGGTCAGTATGGCACAGTACCAGGTCAGCACTGGTGCAGTAACCTCGGTTCCAGTTCGGTACCAAATCGGGTCAGTCTACCAGTTCGCAGTTACCGTGGGTAACAATGTACAGGTATGTCCACATTGTACAACCACTGAAACTGAGGGAAGCTTGCTTGTTAGAATGAACAAACAGGCTGTGGTGCACAAATATGTGTAACAGTAAAACTAATTCAGAGGATATTTTAATATCACATATAATTTGTTCAAAAACACAATAAATGTGAATATATAACAGAAAAAGTAACTACTTAGTTCAGCCAGCTCTAGTCAGGTCAGTTCTTGAGAGGAAAAATGGCAATGAGATCTATGACCACAGTGCTTTTGTGCCCTCGGGGATGGGCTATGACTACATCAAGCTCTACGAACAGCTTTGATGTATCTTATTCAGGAGACTTTCCAAGGTAAACACATTCGCCCCCTCATCATAGTCCACCACAGTGAAGAACAGTTTGTTAGAAAAAGCAGATAAATAGTGCCAAGAGTTAGCCATCATCTGGTATTCTTCATTAGCTTGTCTTGAAGAGGGAAGTATGTAAGAAAGAAAGAAAGAAAGAAAAAAAAACACTATATGCAGTTAGTAATTGGGGTAGTGTAGCGGTAGAGAGAAGCGTATCATTTGTTACAGACACTTAAGGTTTCAGATGTCAGCAAGCAAAAAAAAGGCAGCTAAACCGCCTACTGGTTCTATAGTTAACAATGGAGTTTCCAATCAGTTTCTTTCAATTGAAACCAATAAACTAAAAAACTAAAGCTCAGTCAAAGAAAAGGAGTAAAAACCATATAGAGTATTTAGGTTTTGATGCTTGCCTAACAAGGCAAGTTGAAGGTTTGATGAAATAAATAGACCATTACCTGTTACTTGAGTGCCAAGCTCAAGTCTAGGGATAGTGGTCAATTCATGTGATGAGAAGGAATAACACAAATTAGGTCTTTACAATCAAAATCTATTCAAGCAGAATGGAAATCAATGCCACTTTGTCCTCACCATACCTCTAAACCATTAACATGGTAAGCTGACAAGACAATTAGCCACAGCCTACTGTAACAACAAAAAGTCTGCATATAACATGCTGGTTGTTACCTGATAATTCATGAAAAGGTTTCTGTGATACAGCTTTTGAAAACTCTTTTATCAACTTATTGTACAGCTCAGTTTACAATGTATACAAGTTATTATGTATTGGCAGGCCATACCCTCATGGAATTTAATGATTCATTTGTTTATTAAACAAATAAACTAAACACTGCTTGATTCAAATCTTTCTAGGAAAACTATTACACCGTTTAAAATACACTTGTGTTACTGTCTAGAAAATGTTTCACTCACCGAGACATTTGGCAGATATATCTTGGGCAAAATAAATAAACAAATCAATAAATGAGAAGGGGGAGGTTGAGGGGAGACCAAAGGGTTAGATGGTCTTGTTTTCTTAATTCTGAATGGGATAATGGTCATATGCAATTAGTTTTTTTTTTTTTTTTTTTAATGAATACAAATAGACTTTGTGGGAGTCAAGTATATAGCCAATGCCACAATTATAACCTTTTAAATTATTGAATATGCAATTATTTTGTTTATTTTATATACAAGCTATGTGCTGTTTGGTACAGCAATTCCGCATACTTTTTTTAAAGACAGCTATTTGAAACAATTTCTTAACTGTCATTAAAGACTCATTTTGGAACTGTCCTTGTTTATATCCCTTCTTGTTTATATCCCAGCTTCGTAGTTGATCCCTTTCTTCTAACTTGTTTTTGCAAACATTTTGGTCAGATTTGAACCGGTTAATAAAACCCCCATTGCACTATTACATTCACCATGTTGTCTTTACAACAATTGCAATTTGTCAGTGCCATTCCCCAATCAGTAATAACACTGCCATTCAGTAAAAACTCTTTTTGCAAATAAACATTATTCTTACTCAAGGGACATGGCATAATATCTCTCACTTGATGTCGGAAAATCATGTATGTAAATGATCTGCCTAAATTTATCAAAAGAATATGCCCTCCTAAAGGACCAAACCACAGTAATGTTTATACATTTATTCTCCCGCTAAAAATAATTAGTATTGCATGTTGCGTTTGGGTTTGAAGCCTCATGAGTCTCAACATTTGGCAGTAAATTGCTGTTACTGTAGTGTTAAGTGTCTCACCCACCCATGAATTAGGCAGAGGATCTGGTCTCCACCTTTCAAACAGAAGCATTGATTTGTAGCTGGTCAGAATGTGCTTATGTGGTTGTAGAAACTCTTGCAAGGAAGTTCATACATTCTACACTCGACAGTACTGTTGACCAAAGTTTGAATTCTTATTTAATGCTGCATGAATATATGTTCTATGGTTGTTATTAGGTCAATTGATCACAGATAACTTTTGCGATTAACACGTAAATTTCTTTGGAGGTTAAGTTTTTTAACACTTGTTGATTGTTTTTATTATTTCTTGACGTTTACTTTTTAAAAGTTATTTTTGTATTAACACAGCATATATCAGCATTTAGTTTGTTTTTGCGCTGCATCAATTGCTTCCTGACTTCCCCAAGCAACAGAGGGGCGTGAAGTGTGTGCAAAAATAATAAATAAATAAAACCTCCCGCTTTGCAAGAAGTGTCTCTTTCTGTCACAGCTGATGTGTGGCAGTGATATGTGATGTCACAAAAGAATCATACCGAACGTAGCATTGTCTATTGTATACAAAATATTCACATTAGTGAAATTCGACTCCTGTTGCCAGCAACATATGCATATATTTACATATCCATGAATAAAAACGTTTTTAGTAAACTAATGCTGACAATCTATACATTATTGCGACCTGAAAACTTATCAATTCATCTCAACCTGACAAATATTGTGTTGCCAAAAGAAATAATATAGTCATGTATAATAATGTACACGTGTGTGTTTATACATACATTTTATAACATGGTTTAAATTACATTAAAACACTGAATGCTCATACCTACAGATTAAAGAGTGATATAAAACATTTATGAATTTGTCAAAGAAAGTGATCTATAATATGCCAGCAAGCCAGCACAACAAAATGAAACAGAGAACAATGCGTATGATCCGTCTAATGACTACTACTATTATTATTATTATTATTATTATTATTATTATTATTATTATAATAATAATAATATATAATATGTATATAAGTTATTCTAATATATAATATTGGATATATATATATCTATATATATCAGATAGATATATAATATATATATAATATATATATATATTATAGACTCAGAAGGTGTCGTTGGATGCGTTCTTAAACGGGATTTGTAGTGATTGATGAGGTGTGTCGACAATTATTAACTCAGGCCCTGGGACATGACAGGGTGGAACTAATGCACGTAATGATGACGTTGAGGGCAACTCACCTAGGCACTGCTGGGCCGGACGGAAACACTTTGCTTCTATGTTGCATCCGTCTCCAGCTCAACCAAAACTCTGCAGGTCGCCTTGTCTTTTTCCTTTCTTGTTTCTACCACACTACACTGCTGCTCTGCTCTCTGCACTAGTTCCTTATCTCTGTTCGCATCCAATTAAAAAATCTTGTTCTTGACCTTTCTGCTCACTCCTATCTCCAGATTACCATTTCTGCCTACACTCCCTCTCACCCCTCTCCACCGCCAACAGCAGATTAGCTGCACCCCCCCCCCCCCCCCCACGTGGGGGGGCTTTTATTTAAAGGAAGGGGCCACGGGCGAAGGTCTTCACGAGGCTCCTTCTCCACCCTTGCCCCTCAGTGGTGGAACGACCTACCCATGGACATCAGGACTCTCTCCACTATACTGGACTATATGGCAACCCAATTGTACCAGTACTTGCATCATCTTGTACTTGCACTGAACTTCTCCATACCTTGCGGTATTCTACTACTGCTCTTAATTAGAACTACTTCCTGTATTTTGTATTTGACTTTACTCTTATAGGTATCCATACTCACGTGCTTTTATTTAAAATCATTCTCCTCCATCTATTGTACTTACTATGTGCTTATACTGGGCTTTACTCGTATATGCAAATATTTTTACTATCAGTTAACTGCTCTTTGTCAAACCTGCTCTTACATATAATTATTTACTGTCTTCTCTATTTTTTGCTCTTATTTGAAGATTCGCTTGACTGATTTTATTGTACGTTACAACTGTTCTTAATCTGTAAGGTGATATTCTGAAATTTAATATTCTGAAATGTGATACTTTATACTGTGATATTCTGTAAAAACTGTAAGTCGCCCTGGATAAGTACGTCTGCTAATAAATAAATAAATAAATAAATAAATAATGGTGTATCAAACTTTGAAGACATAAAAGAGACTACAAAAGGCACTTACAGTACATGCTCAGTTAATAACCTGCTGTCTCAAATAGAATAACTTGATATCGAGTGTTCAATACATTGAAAACAAAACCTTATCACTAAGATCATTTATTTAAAGGTAGTTATATCTTTAGAGTTAATCGTTTCTTTAAGGGAAAGGTGACTCATCATTGCATTTTTTTACCCCAATCAAGGGAAAACATTTGATAATGGTTATTGAACCTGCATAGTAATTAAGATAATGGCATGACAAAACTTCCTGACAAGATGTGATTTTCTTGCTTTTTCTGATCATTTACCAGCACAGCTTTTAAAAATATCTGTCATCTATGCTCCTATAGTCTGCAGAGGTTAATGAAAACCAGTTTTAAATATGTTCTGGGTCAATGTCATAGATAGCTTGGTGGTGATGTCAGAACACGAAGAGACAAGACACAGTATTGCAGGTTGAAGTGCTGTGCGCATATTTAATTATAAATAAAACTTTAAACAAAACAAAACACAAAGCATGTGCCATTAGCTGACCACTTTTCAGACTGCAGACCCACCATGCAGCCACCTCAGAACTACAGCGTTGGAAGACAACGCAGCTTTAGGCAACTTACAGGTAAGCCTGCAGGCGACCGGCCACACTACAAGGGTCGCTGGTGAGCCGAGGACACCCTGTGATTTTTGTGTCTGTGAGCCCCGTGCTAACTCAAACGTTTAAAAAAGAAAGAAGGATGAAGAGCTGTCTAAAGCATCAACAAAGTGTTCTAGGTATTGGGTGCACAACAATTCGTTGCTAATATATATACATATCAATGACCGTTGCTGTTTTGTAATTCAGTGTTATTCCCCCCCCAAAACACCAGTGCTAAAAATAAAGACACACTAGGTAGATAAATTTAGATTTGATCAAATTCTTACACCAAACAAATAAATAAAAAACTGAGCAAGTAGCTATGACATGGTTCATGTAAAAACGAGTAGGAGAGATAACATAATAATGAATGAAATTCAATCTTGAGAAGTGCATCTATTTCTGTTTTCATTTATTTACGTGTAATATTCTCACTACCTTACGTAGTTCTGCTTTTTAACTAGTAAAACATGTCAATCACGAAAGGGGTTAGAATGTGTATGCTTTAAAACAGCATACCTTTTTTTGTCCAGCAATGCACCATAACAAAACTATAAATCCTTTTCAATTGTAAATTTCAAGAGTTGTGAAACTATAGTCTCTCAAATGTAAACATCTGACATTATATACACCCTGTTCATTGTGATGCAGTTCGCTCTCCATTGCCTGATGAAGTTCAATCTTTTTTTTTTTTCAAAGCTGCATTGTTTGTACAGGTTTTGTAACAGCGGTTAGCAAACTACAGTTGCACAGACACTGCAGACCAAACAACTAATTTGATCACTATCGTTATTAAACTCTAGTCATGGGTAAATCTTTGGCCAGTTTGCATGAAAATCTGTCTTTGATAGGTACAGGGATTTTTTAAAAACATTCCCTTCACTGACATCACTTATTTGTGCTAAGGCTGCATCTAAGCCTCTGATCTAATTCATGTATTAGTCAGTGGTGTGTGGTTTAGTAAAAATACCTTGAATATTTATTTTTTGCCAAATTACCCTTTGTAGTTTTTTTCATAATAAAAGTTTGTTGTTTTTAAATTAGATTTTTTTTATACCATTTGATTTTTACAGTGAAAAAGTGACCTATATTTTATTTTTGTAACAATTAGGATGTGAATCACTCAGAAAACATTGATTTGAGTTTGTCTGAATTACAATTTCATCATCATAATAGGCTCTCTGTTTCTTTTTTTGAGTATGACATTGCCTTGGTGCTCTTGGGTTGGATTTATATTTTGCCTTTTTGCTCCCTAGAGTGCCCCTGAATCTTCATGCCCAACGAAGGCAACATTCAGCACCTTAACTTCATGCCTTGTGTATCCCCCACTTAATCAATGACATACACAGACATCAATGGCAATCACAGTCTGTTTACACAATAATGGCTACGGGACTGGAGGCAAGTTGTCCAAAAAATATCAAGACATCAGGTTGAAAAAAATCAAAAAATCAAAAAAAAAAAGGATTTACAAAGATGCATCTACTCGTGTAAGGAAACTACGTTTTAAGGCAGTTTGCAGCCGCCTGCTGTCACACAGAGCATTACAGTTATGCGTGGCTTCTCATTTCCAGTTATTACTCGCACATGTTTTTCTCCCTTTTTGGTATTGCTTGGCAAGTAGAAAAATATTAGAACTGAGCTTAATAAAAAAAATACTGAAATTGTAAAAGCTTCTCTTCGAATTCCTCAGGAAGCTAATGATGCTTTGTGACAGGGAGGACCCTGTCGCTGGTTCAGCCGTGCTGCTGCTGTGGTAAATAGCAAGGCTTGCCCAGAGTTGAGTTGATCGGGAGGTCCTGATTGGCTGGGGGGGGTGTCCAGGGAGTCTACACCTTTTTAAGAATGCAACAGCACCAGTTTGAAGCTACTGCACCACGGCCATTGCTACACAGATGGGCGCTGAGTGAAAGCTTGATTTGTTTACAACAAGGAGAAGAATGTCCGCTCCGCAGGATAACTACTACGGAACCCTTCAAACGCCAGTCAGTCACATTACTGTTTGTGTACTCGGGCAGTCACATCTTGTGTTGGCGATTTTAATACATGCATCACTATACTGTACTCATTTAAGATGCAGACCATTTTTTAGAAGAAAAAAATTGGTTTAAAAAGTGCATCTTACATTTTCGAAGGAATTCGGTATTTTGCTTCCAAAAGTCAAAAGAAACCTGTTGAACAATGTTACTTTAACATATTGAATTACATATCGCTTTATCGTTTTCCATATAATAATGAAAACCTCACAAATTTAAAAATTAGACATTTTGAAATAGAACATGGAATCCTATACTACTATTATGGCTTCTGGTAGACTTTCGCAATATCATTTTGCAATTTTTTTCGTTACAAAACATGTTAAATTGAAACTAAACAATTTTGGTACATTTTCATTTACCGTAGCCTACTTAGTACACAAAACAGATCAAGGTGCTGCATTAACACATTATGATACTATACAGTACCTTACATATACACACTTTACAGAAAAAACATCATTTTTACATGTACAATGTACTGTGAAGTGTATGGGTGACTACAAGTAACACATAGCATACCTACTACTTTTATTTTCTTTTGGCATGAGTCAAACTTTCTTTTCTTCGCAAAAAGCAATCAAAAGACTTCAGATTCAGAATATTCTAGTCCACATCTTGCATTTTTAACCTGTGGAGTCCAGTAGTATTTCTGAAAGCTTCTTGCCCTTTTCCAACTGATCGATCTCAGATTTTTAAAACTAGAAGAAGTAGAATTTGTTTCTATGTCCTCTTTTAATTATCTTATTAATTTTAGAGATTTAGTAAATACTTGTATCTGTTCTTCCATTTATTTTCATCCAGTCAGTATAACAGTCATTTTTGTTTTCAATCAGTCTCTTTATCTACATTCGGAAATACAAGGGTCTGTTGCTGAAAAATAATGCGGGTTAATGGGGTTGGTACTGTAAAAGGGGAGATCATATACTGCCAGAAGCACTGGCAAGATGAATGTCAGATTGTAAACAAAACTGTGGGAACTTCTCACTCTTCTGGATTATGTTCCAAGATATCTCCCTCCTCAATGTACAGTGCACACAAGCACACCAAGCCTGGCATTTACTTAGAGCAACAAATCGGCTACAAATGTGATTTATGTTTTCCAAGCAATAAGTAGCCTATCCTGTTCAGACCAGTTAGCAGTGCAATTTAATGTATGCATTACAAATAAAATAATGTTTGCTACATATCTCAAAAATGTATGCTATATATTAGTTACAATGTGCCAATCACACATCTGTTTCTACTGCCTCCGAGCAAGAATTGCTACAGAGTCATCTTCCCTGTCATCGTGTGTGGCAGTATTGCAAGGACATCGGGAAAGGACACTGGCAGTTTTGGGGCTGCAGTGACAGATGGCAAAAAGGGTGTTTTTTGTTTATTGTTTCAATTCTCATTCAAACAAAAACAACATCTTTGCAAGTGTTCTCTGTGCATCATAGCGCATCACTGGACTTTATTGTTTTCAGCTGTGTCCATCTGTGGCAGTGTGCTTCATACCCCAGCACTGTTGTCTGTGTCCATTGTCTTCCGAGGTATGGCGTCACCACCACAAGTTATCTTCCCTGCAAGTGTGAGCGTCAGTGTGTCCAGCAATCGTGTAAAGACATTGGGAAAGGACACTGGCTGTTCTGGGGTGTTTCTGTGTTGTGTTATTTTATTACGTCATTAGTTGTGTATTTTAAATGTTTATACTTCTCCATTGATTTTACATGTCTGCTGTGTCTTTGCATTTGCCAATTATCTGATGCTCTATCATATTCCCTTCTGTAAATGTTACTTTATTTGTGTTATTTTATTTTTCCATTTTTGTCCAGGGACTACTTATGAAAATTAGTTCATAGCTAAATCTGGGTGCAATACATCTTATGACATGTCATAAATGTTAAAAATGGTATGCTGTCCCTGTCAAATAAATACATAAATAAGAAAAAATTAAACATGATGCCAATGTTTGAATATAATAATAATAATTTCTATTCACCTTAACATTCTTTCGGTTGTACACGTACGGCTATCCTATAAAATGCCTGTGTACATTTTGCCTTCGTACCTGCAAACAGAGCACTGCCTCTGAGGCTGCAGTGCAGTGTACATCTAGATTATAGAGTAGTTGCGGGGTGGCGCCTTTACAAATCTTCTGAATTTGTCTCCATTCATACGGATGACTGAGCGTCTGGAGCTCCATTCCATCAGCTGCTCCACCTTCTCAGCCAGCATGTTCTGCCAGGAGATAAAGAAAAAAAATCATCAGAACCAAAACTGCAAAACTTGCTGAAAAATGGACAAACAACCTGTCAAACTCTGTTTTGATGACAACTGACAGATTTATAGCTTTCTGGGTAATAAAACTATTTCCAGGCTACCATTAAAGAAGCCACCTGAAGTACTTTTAACAAATGCCATATTAGCACTACCAGTGTAATGTAGGACCAACACATGTTGACTGTTAATGAACTGAATGACAAGGACATCTTTTCAAATGTGGATCGCACATTATTTCTCTAGTGTGACTAGGGCCTGAAAAGCCAGGACTAAGTGATATTTTTGGGAAATTAATTATTTTAACGCGCATTAATCGCACTTCTGTGTATTGAGCCTTTCGGCACACTGTAGTTAAATCCCTGCCACGGCAGCATTGGATTGAGTGCATTCTTGTAGAACTTAGTAATCTCTATAACCCAAAAACCAACATCTACATCAGCAAATTGCATTTTCTGACATTGATCAGTTTTTCCATATTAAACACACATGAAATTAGTTTTTGAACACTTACCAGCATCATAACTGAAGAAAATTGGACCCTTTCAAAATCTATCACCCAATGAGTTGGGTACCCCTTTGGATGAACACTCCATGGCATTCATTTGTTATCCTTAAAATGGATAACATTTTAGAGTGTGACTGACTACTCATGTGAGGAGGCATTGTCCTTTTAATAATTTCATATATTCAAAAGAGCTGGATTTGTCTAGTTTTTGATCTCCAGGATATCTGCATTACAGTCATAACTACCTTATTATGAGTCCTTTAGTGGTAAGTAACTATTCCACTCAGATTAGAATGACAGGATTGTATAATGTGACCAATATGGCATTAAACAAGAGTAAGTCTTATAGACTCAATCAGCTTAGTTTTCACCTAGCTGTTAACATTTGTTTAAGATCAGTTAAAATGTATCCCATTAAAAAAGGTAAAATTATTAAAATATTTTATCTAAACACTTTTTATGACATATAATAGGTTATACCTATGAGACAAGAACATGGAAGACACCTACAATAATCTTTTAAAAGCATACCTGTAATTTAAAGTCAGTGTTTTCCTGTGTTAACTTCACTACATCTGAACACATTTTTTAAAAGTACTTAAAAAAAAAAAAAAAGATTTATTGTTAAATCACTTCCAAAAGGTGATATATCACTTTTCATTTACTATCACAAAGTGATTTCACAACAGAAATGTCCTTTGAATGGTTGCAGGTTACTTTCAATACTGTTCTTTGCAGTCTGTCAAAAAGATGTCTGACTATTGGCCGAGCTGGAGAGAAGGCTTTGTCAGTCTCTCAGGCACTGGACTTCTGCCTCATGAAGCAAATTACTTTGTATGCAACAAACCTGGCTTTCATTTTCACTTTACCACAACAAAGCTGTAATAGCACAAACACAATGTGGGTTTCATTTAAAATGTACAATGCTGATTGATTAGTAAAGTGAATTATAATCATCAAACCACAATAGTGTTCTAAGTTTTTAAAGCTGCCCAGCTCTCAAATGACTATTGCCTATTTTTTTTGTTTATTTTGTTTTGTTTTTAATTAATTTGTGCTGTCAAATTTAGACTCAGAGTATTATCTTCTATAAAGCTGAGTGGGACAAAAAAACAAACAAACAAAAAAAAAACAACACCAGTGCAATAGCCCCAAAATGATTTGTCAGCAACTTTAGCTGGACTTTAATAATGGGAGTTAACGAGTTTAATTACCCTCTTACTCTTCAGTCCTCTGGCGTATACGTCTAATAATAATTACTCCCCATATGTTACCATCTATCGCATACACAGCATAATGCTGCAACTTTAAATCAGTTAGCAAAAGAACTGTCAAGTAATTACTTAAATGGTAGTTAATTTAGAAAGTACAGATTTGCTGAATATTATATAATGTGCTAATATTTAGAGTACATCTATGTTTAACTGTATTTATTTATTTAAAAAACACGAACACAGACTTTCACATACAGTATTCAATTACTGGTTTACAATACATGAAGATAGTATAAAAATGATTAAATATTTTGAGAGAATGTGAAAACCAATGCAAGATCGACATAAAACATTACAGTTGAAATGCTTACTAAAACACTTAGCAGTTTAGTATTTTTATTTATGTTTATCATTTAAAAAACTTAACAGCCTTTCATATAACATAAGGAGAACGGTATCTCTCATCAAATGTTTTATAAACACAAAGTAAAATGGATACTGTGTGTATCAAAGACTAACAATATTGTAATGGATCATTTTTACAGCCACACAAAGTAGAAAGTGTGGACTGGATAGTTTCTAATTTATTGGTCAGATTGTATATTGTACTCATTTATTACTGTATGATATATTTCTCCTAACCAACAAATATATCAAGTACAAAATTACATTAACATTCTTGATTTTGTGCATTAAAATGGTCAGATGGATATCATAATCATACCTCACACAGAGTAAATATTATTGTTCAGCACACTGGCTGTTTTGGAACTGTTCTGGGGTGCTTCTGTGTTATGTGCTGTGTTATTTTATTATTTAATATACACAAATAGTTGTGTATTTTAAATGTTTATAATTCTTCATTTGCATTTATATGTCTGCTATGTCTTCATTTGCCATTTATCTATGTATCCTTACTTTTTCCTTCTTATAAGAAACATTTTAAAAACGTAATTTAGTATCTTATTACTTTATTATATATTATAATTATTAATTACATAATTTAATATTATATTCATATTTACTTTTATCATTATGTATTGTATTTGTCTTTTTCCACTATCCCTGTCCTTCGATCTTCTCATTTTTGCAAATTCCCTCACTAGCACTGCTCTAGCCCTTACAATGCAATCTCCCTACCCCTGCCCCCCCCCTCTGCTCCTACCTCCTGCTCGGTCTCCCTGGTGCCCTCTGGAACTGCCAGTCAGCCTGCAAGAAGGCTGAGTTCACCTCTGCTTACGCCTCTCATCTCTCTTTCAACATTCTAGCTCTTACAGAAACATGGATCTCCCCTGAACATACTGTTACCCCAGCTGCTCTATCCTCTCTCTATGTCCGCTCTTGTTCTCCCTGTTCCTCAGGATGAGGTGGAGGAATGGGATTCCTACTTTCTCCATCCTGGAACTTCAATTTCCTCTGCTCTCTCCGCCCTCTCACTACTTTTAAAGTGCATGCCATTGAATTGTACTCACCCTGTTATTTGATTCTCATAGTTCTCTATTGCCCCATCCCCAACCCCCCCCCAGCCCGGTCCTCCTACTCACTTCCTTGATGCACTTGATTTCTTACTTTCCTCTACCTCTATTCCTGTCATTCTTTTAGGTGACATCTCACTAACTAAACTCATTCTGTTGGTTTTCTCCCTCAATTATTTTTTTCTTTGTAACTCTCCCCTTCACCTCCTACTCATATTGCTAGTAGCCGACTGAACCTGATTTTCTCAAGACTGCTCTCTCCCATCCCCTACTATTACCCCCCTCTTCTCCTCATCACTTTTTAATCTCCTTTTCACTTCCTCTATCCTCACTACCCCTTTTCTTTCTTTTCACCACAATCTCAACTCCCTATCCTCAACTTCTTCTGCTCTCTCCCTTCTTCTGCTATTGAATTATTCCCCCTGCTTTCAGCTGACTTGGCTGTCAGGATTCTTTCTTTCTCTCTCACTCTTGATTCCTTCTGTCCTGTCGTCTCTCGTCCTTCTCGCTCTTCCCCTCCCCAGCCCTGTCTGTCCCCTACACTCTGCTCATCTCATAGTGTTTTACATGCTGTTTAGCGCAGATGTAAGAGATCAGTGCTTCCCTAGAAAATAACATAGGCCTGGTGGGCCTCAATAAATTGTCTCTCAGATGGGCTTCTTTTTTTGACTGGCTGTCTGAGCTGCCTGCAAAATTTGCAGAACATTCCTAAAGTTGACAACATAAGTCAGTAAACCTCCAGGCTGTGTTTGAAATAAACATTCGCGTCTTTGGTATTTAACAAGTTTTATTTGCCTTACATTGATACTTTAACACACAAATCTTGACTGATGCAAGCAAACTGAAAATTGATCATCGGAGGAAGTGTCCAAATTAGTGAAACTACTCTCCCATATGGATTATTAACAGAACTATACTTCTTCATTGGTAATTTACGCTATTCACATTGTATAAACGCTAGTTACACAACGCATTTCCTTTAGTTACAAATCAAACAACCTATTACTTATGTAAATAGAGGTGACGGGTAATTGTTGATAGTGGGGGTGGGGCACACACAATTTAAAGGTTCTGGTGGTATGCGGTGTTCAGGGTCGGTAGTCAAAAGACAAAGGAGTTTTAATTATCCAAATGTCTTGTGTATAAATTATCAGATAAACACCTTTTGATCAAATAGAACAATGCATTTGTTAACCACATAGCAAGTTTTCAGTCTGTGGAGTTTAACAATGCAATCAATTATGGAATATACATTTTGGATCATAAATGCGTGTACACATACATATTATAATCAAAATGACATATATTTGAACAGAATCTGCATCTGGCAGGCACATAAATAGTATGTGTTTCATAATGTATCATACAGTATTTGATCTGACAGCCATCAACACATTTATTCTTTATATGGACACAAGATAATGTAACTCAGAGAACTCATTTCATGAAAGTAGACTAAACATTTTGAAAAGAACAATGAAAAACATGTATTGTACCTGTTACAGCTGAAGATATCGACCTCGTTGCCAGTCATAAGCGATTATTATATACGAGGCAGCCACTTGAGTCTGTACAGTAACTTTTATGCACAGTTGCTACCAGTTTGAAAAGTACAGTACTACATTCTTTGATAATATGCTGTAGAGATCCCCAATGTGTTCAAATGTTTATTTATGTAATTTACTGTAGGCAATAAACCCATTTATTTGACATTTTTGGTACTTATTTACGTAGTTTTGGCTCTGCGGGTTTGTATATACATAACAGCAACATATTTGTACAATACTGTAGCTGGCATAAAGGCAGTGTCGAAATGTAAATATAGTGCAGGTAGCCTGTAAACTTCTTTGATGACATGATGCGCTGTCGTTATTTTATATGGCCCAGTTCTGTCCAAATGTTTATTTATGTATTTATTTATGTCATTTTGATTATAATATGCATGTAGAAACTCATTTATACAAACATAGGTTTTTGTTACATGGCATTTCGGCTGTTTTTATATATTCCTAAAGTACTGTAATGCAATGTACTGTACTTTATATGCAACATACACCCATTTATTTCACATATTTTGGTACTTATTTATATTGACTCAGTTATACAGTTTTGTATATACATAATATGCCTGTATATATACTATTTTCTTTCAAATATTAGTTTATTTAATTTTTCATCTTTTTTTCTGGTTGAGCTTTATGCAATACGTCTCCATATGAACTAATTTATGTTCAAATATCCATTTATTTATATTTTGTCAGTTATGAAAATATTTTATATGGCCTGACTCAATAAAACTAAGACTTATATAAGAGTTTTGTACTTTTATTATTGGATTTATTTTGCATTTAAAGCAGCGGTCAAAAGCTCTTGCTCAGTGCCTGTAAATGATAATCTGCTTCTTGTGTTGTGTATCATTTCTCACCCAATCATATTTTGATGTGATAATTGGCCACTTCTTGCGTTAGCCGTAATTTCACAGCCAATCATTCAGTACAACCACAGGGTCATTCACATGACGTAATCACCAAATGAGTGATGTTACATAGGGGGTGGGGAGGTGAGGTGGCGCAGGATCCTTGCAGAGCCTATTCCGTCAAAATAAACTTCACAGAGAATTCTGTAGGCCTGGCAGCTGCCTTTTTTGACCCGGTGGGGCGCCGGCCTGTAAAATGGTAGGGGAAACACTGGAGATCCAAATTCCCTTCTGATGTAGATCGCTACCTTTCCTTACTCTCCTCTTTTTCGTCAACCCTTACTTCTGCCAAACATTCATACTATAAATTTCTCTTCTAACAACCCCCACTTTTTTTCCACCTTTTTCTTTCTCCTTAAACCCCCAATCCTTTACACCTGATGATTTTGCCTCTTCTTCTGTTCAAAGGTAGAGGATACCCAGAAGCTATTCTCCAATCCATCTTCACCTATCCTCTCCCCAACTGATCTCACCCTGCCTTCCTGCCCTACCCCTTCCTCACTTTCAACTTTCATGCCAATACCTCATTCTGACATTTGCTCCTGAATCCTGAACTCCAGACCAACTATCTGTGCCCTGGATCCCCTTCCTTCTCATGTCTTCCAATCTTTTACCCCAGCTCTTCTTCCTTTTGTCTCCTCCCTCATTAACACATCATTGCTCTCGTATCTTTTCCCTCTGCCTTTAAAATTGCTCATATCACCCCTATTCTTAACTACTTCAAAACCATGAAGTACGTCAAATGAAATCCACTTGCAGTACCATGCCATACGTGCCTACGTCAAGTTTCTCATTCTACTCTATGACTGGTTTCTCAGTCTAGCGTTTCAGATTTCATTCTGTAAGCCAGTGCTAGTACTGTGGAATGTGAAATGAAAGTCGGGTCAGGTGACGTTTGCATCCAATTGCATGTCATGTAGCAATTCCAATCTACCTGTGGGCATTTAGAAGACTGGGATATATTGCGGGAAACTATCCAACTTTTACAGGATATATATATATATATACAGTGTTTTAAAATTCGAATTTTTTGTTTTATTATTAGTTTTACTTGTTTAGTTGTAGTTTATATAGTTTTTAGCGAAAGCTAAACATGGCAACATATGTGGAGAGCAACAACGGGAGTGAAGTTGGTTTGGAGGATTTCTATACCAGTGACAGTGATGCTGACTTATCACTCAGCAATGATGATGAAGAGGATGTGGGGCCAACAACAGTACAAACTGTACAAACAAAAGAGCATGCAGCTACTTTACAAGTAAGCCAGTTGCAAATGGGAAGCTATTTGGCTTTGTAAACACAGCACTGGGTACAAGGCAATAAAGAAGGCATCTGTGGCAGCCAGATCCATCACAATACCTGTGCAAAGTAGTGCTGTACACGCTTTTGTGACTATCCCTCCAACAGAAGGGAAGCAGAGACTGCAAAAAAGGTGCAGGGTCTGCTACGAAAATAAAAACAAAAAAAAAAGACACAAGAAAAATGTGCAGTGGTTGCAAAGGCAACCCCGGGTTCTGTTGATATGAACATTTCAATAAATGGCACAGAGCAAGTCGATAATGGCACACGTTGTGATATTTGATTTTTATTTGATAATTACTGTTTACTGATTATTGTTATTAGCAGTGTCTTTGTTTTTATTGTTAGAAAAATAAGTGTTTTTAATCTCTATATTGAGCATGGGTATGTAGTACACAGGAGCATAAGGGGTTAATGAAAAACACAGTTTCTGTAGTTTATTTCTGTTTTATTCATCATATGTTAGCATTTTATGCAATTACAGGTTTGAAAACATTATTATTATTATTTTCAAAATCTGGTACCTGGGAAGGGGTTTCATTTTTACATCTGGACTTGGAAGTGGTTATGAAACCTCTTGACCCTTCTACCCAAAACTATTGCCGTCTCTACTCCCATTCCTCTCTAAAACCTTTAAGAGAGCTGTGCACTGTCAGCTAACTTCCTTTATCACCAAACATTCTCTGCTTAATCCGCTTCAATCTGGGTTCCAGCCTGTGCATTCCACAGAAACCGTCCTCTCTGTAACTAACTCAAGCCTCTCTGCTCGTGCTGCTTCCCTCTCCTCCATTCTAATTCTTCATGACCTCTCTTCTGTCTTTGACACTGTCATCACACTTTTCTATTTCCCTCTGTCTCTGATAGGGTAATTTCAGGCACTGTTTTTGCCTGCCTAGTTTTCCTCCTGTCTTTGTAATCGCCATTCTCAGGTTTCTTGGCGTGGTTCTCTCTTCTCCTCACCCTCTCTCTACAGGTGTATCTCAAGGATTTGTCCTAGGGCTCCTATCCTCTGTATCCACTCACTAGGTACTCTGATCTCATCTTTTGGCTTCTCATATCACCTACTGTATATGCTGATGACACTCTGTTCTTTCCCTTCCTTTGACTCCCACATCTCCCACATTTTAGATTCTCTCAGCAATCTCATCTTCGACACATTCACATCACCTCAAACTCAACCTTTCTAAATCCGACCTCCTTTACTTTCCTTCTACTTCTCCTCTCTCCTCTGGCCTCTCTATTTCAGTCTCCTTTGATGCTATCAATCTTTCTCCTTCTGCAAGAAACCTAGGTGTTATTTTGGACCATTCCCTCTCCTATTCTCAATACATCTTTTCACTAACATGTACGTCTCATTTCTTTTTTAGCAACATCTCTAGAATCCGTCCTTTTCTATATAGTTATTCCACTCAGCTGTTGGTTCAAGCTCTTGTTCTTTCTAGATTAGATTATTGTAACTCTCTTCTCACTGGTCTCCCTGCTTCAGCTATTTGCCCTCTTCAACTTAATCAAAATTCTGCTGTTTGTATGGTATTCTCCCAACCTCACTACTGATTTTTGCAACCCGCTTCCGACCTGAACCCGCAACCCCACCCGCTTTAATAAGACCTGCAACCCAGCCCAAACCTGCAAGTGTTTGTCCTTTACCTGCTGCCTGCGTCGACTAACTCTCTCACGCTCTCACATTCATACACAGATATATCTACCATTCTCCAAAGATTGAGTTTATACAATAGGCAAAACAGCATGGTAGCTTTCTCTAGTGGTCTGGATATATTGACATTGTAACATTAACTATCTCTACTTGCTTTACTATAAAATACCTGTCTATTCCTTTCGTGCCAGCAGTTGAAAAGGAGCTGTACCTGTGCTTTTGGAGAGATGTACCAGTTTTGTGCTGTCATACACAAAAACATAATGACAGGTTTTATAAACAACAAATCCAGTCACATGTTCATTATTTTCCTTCGCTATGAATTCAAAAGAATTCCACACTTCTAGTTTATTTCTCAAACTATTATCCACTACCCTGGGAGACCATGTCGCTGGTTCTTTGATGCCTTTATGGAAGCAGCTGGGACTAACCCACTAACCCTGGAAGCATCTACCCCTACACATGACCACAACCCAGGAGAGCATCCGCTGCGCAGGATTAACTACTATGGAGCCCTTCAACTGCAAGACTGTGCTTGTGAAGGCATTGATCCCAAACAATATAGAGAGGGTTTGCGTATAGTAGTAGGTTCCTGGAGTGAAATGTTCCTTTTAGTGGACTAGCACATACAGTTTGTATGGCAGACTTATTTTCAGCTTTGTTTTGTTTTTGTTATTAAATGTGACACAAGGGCTACCAATTAGCAACTTGTGTTAATTAAATCTGTGCACCTGTGCGGCGATGTCAACAACCAATGCTCCGTGTCTGCCTCAGAATTGTTCAGTGACGACCCACACACGTAACACTTCACCTTGTTACAGACTTTATAATGACTTTGTAAAATATTATACGTTATAAAAAATAAATGGTCAGCAAATATTTAGCAGTGAAACATACTGTCCATTTCAGGTCCAGCTCCTGAATATATATATTCTATTATATATATATATTATATATATATATATATATATATATTATATATATAATATACACACACACACACACACACACACACACACACACACACACACACACACACACAAAAAGTCTTACACTTAGACATGTTGCATTTTTTTCTCTGATGCATTATGAGCATCAACAATTTACTCAAAGCCTCCACTAGTGTTTTCTACTATTATAACAACCTTGACTTGCATAAAGAAGGAAAAACATTGAGTGAAATAGCTTGCATTACTTGATTTTCAAGGTGTGGTATCTGAAGCATAATCAACAAGTACAGAGAAGCATCATCTGTTATTGACAAACCCAGGACTGGATGACCCAAAAAACTGTCTAACACGAATGAGCAAATTAAAATGTAATTTTCTCCAGTCATGTAACACATATGGGGTTGTGTGTTCATGTACCTTTCTGTCTGTATATATTAAATATTCTCACAAAGCATGAAACACAGCTGAAGCTGGCAACCCCGCTGAGAGCCGCAAGAGACGGCAAAGCCAGGTTGGCAAGTGCAATAAAAATAAAACTTCGGACAGCTGTGCCGTGCAACGGATGGAGAAGCACATTATCTGTGTTGATTGTGAACAGCCTTAGACTCAAGGTAAAGGAATACCGTTTTGTCGGAAAAAAAGAAAATTAGACTTTTTTTTTATAACTTTGTTTTATATAAGTTTATTTATCAACGTTGTTCAGTTGCTTTTGCTCATCAGATAATAAACTGATTGCTGTTGAAAATGTACTGCTATCGTTTCAGTTTTATAATTACTGTATGCTGCGGGGCTTCTAGGTGTGAGTCTATCTCTGGTCCTTCTAGTCTTAAGGAATAGAAAGAAGGCAAACATTGAATTGACCACACAACTGGCAGAAGGCACAGGTGTCGTTGTCCATCAGATCAACAGTATAAAGGTCACTCTTGAAATGAGGACTTAAAGGATGTGTTACAGTAAGAATACCTCTGTTAAGAAGGGTGAACAAGACTAAAAGACTAAAATATGCACAAGATCACAGAAATTAGACTATGGTCAAAGGTGCTTTGGACTGTTGATGGATGGACAATGACACCTGTGCCTTCTGCCAGTTCTGTTGTCAATTCAATGCTTGTCTTCTTTCTGTTCCTTAAGGATATTATCTTCAAGTATTGTTAATCCTTGTTAGACAGCTTTTTGGGTCTTCCAGTCCTGGGTTTATATATATATATATATATATATATATATATATATATATATATATATATATGAAAAAGTAAGCCCCCCCCGCCAGTTAACTAAAAAAATTAAAGGTATAATTAGGGTTAGCTGTTTGAATACTTTGGTTAACAATCAGGCCTGATTTGGGCCAGCCCTGCCCAATATATACCTAACTAACTTTGGCCCTTACCATCAGAGTGAAGTTGTCAGCACACAGGTTCTGGAGGCAAATCATGCCATGATCAAAAGTAATTCCTGAAGACCTCCAGAAAAAATGTTTTTGATGCCTATCAGTCTGGAAAGGGTTACAAAGCCATTTCTAAGGCTCTGGGGCTCCACCAAACCACAGTCAGAGCTATAGTAACCAAATGGAGAAAGTTTGGGACAGTAGTGAATCTTCCCATGAGTGGCCAAAAGTCCTGCCAAAATCTCTCCAAGAGCAAGATGTAAAATCGTCCAGGAAGTCACAAAGAACCCTAGAACAACATCCAGGAATCTGCAGGCCTCTCACGCCTCAGCTAAGGTCAGTGTTCATGACTCCACCATCAGAAAGACACTGGGCAAAAATGGGATTAATGGCAGAGTAGCAAGGCTGAAACCACTGCTCACTAAGAAGAACATGAATGCTCATCTCAAGTTTGCCAAAAAGCACCTGAAGGATCATCAATAGTTCTGTAACAATGTTCTATGGACAGATGAGTCAAAATTTGAATTTGGCCAACATTGGCCCTGTTATTTCTAGTGAAAACCAAACACTGCATTCCACAGTAAGAACCTGATATCAACGGTCAAGCATGGTGGTGGTAGTGTCATGATTTGGGGATGCTTTGCTGTATCAGGACCTGGACGACTTTTCATCATTGAAGGAACCATGAATTCTGCTCTGTATTAAAGAATTCTACAGGAGAATGTCAGGTCATCCATCCATGAGCTGAAGCTGAAGCACAGCTGGGTCATGCAGCAAGACAATGATCTGTAACACAAGCAAGTCTACATCAGAATGGTTGAAGAACAAGAAATTTTAAGTTTTGGAATGGCCTAGTCAAAGTCCAGACCTAAACCCTATTGAGATGTTGTGGCAGGACCTGAAACAAGAAGTTTATGCTCAAAAACCCACAAATGTCATTGAGTTGAAGCAGTTGTGCATGAAGGAGTGGGTCAAAATTCCTCCACGCCACTGTGAGAGACCAATAACTACAGGAAGTGTTTGGTTGCAGTTATTGCTGCTAAAGGAGGCGTAACCAGTTATAGAGTCTAAGGGGCTGATTACTTTTTCACATTGGGACATTGGGTGTTGCATAACTTTCTTTAATAAATAAATTAAATAAGTATCAAAATGTTGTGTTATTTGTTCACTCAGGATCCCATTTATCTAATATTAGATTTTGGTTGAAGATCTGATAACATTGTGTCAAAAATATGCAAAAATGCATAAAATCAGAAAGGGGCAAATACTTTTTCACAGCACTATATATATATATATATATATATATATATATATATATATATATATATATATATATATATATATATAGAGAGAGAGAGAGAGAGAGAGAGAGAGAGAGAGAGAGAAGCAGACGATTATGTATGGGTTCCAGAGCTGACGGAAGAGGCAGACAACAGCGTGCAGTTCAAGGAGTTAGAACTGCTGTTTTTATTTCCCCCTCTGTGGGCGGGGCAATGAATTTTGTTCTTTCAGAATGCTTTTTCATGAATTGCTCTTTTAGATTCCTTAGTCACAGCCCACTCTTCACTCATTGGCCCATTTCTACTACAGTAACCCATTGGCCATACATACACCCCACACCATCCCACATCAGCCAGCTAAACACACACACATTACTGTTAACAGCAGTCCCAGCCCTTCCCCAGTCCATCTGCCCTGTCGCTACAATATGTGAGGTATAAACCACGACGGGCCGTGCGGTTTCCATGATATATACCACTCCAGAAGTAGTATATATCATAGGAACTGCACGGCCCGAAGTGGTTTTTACCGCTTATAACACGGCTACCTGTCATTTGTGGGAAGAAAAATAATTAAAATAACTAAAACACATTTAAATTAAAACAAAACTAAACATCTGCAGTGTAATATTGTCCCAAATTCAATTTAATTTAATTCATTGTTCGCATATTAAAAATAAATTGCACACATTAGTTTATTCTGAATATCTGCGTCTGGCCTTGTCGTTACCTGTTTTATTGTTTGTTTTAGATGTTAAAAATTCTACTGTTAAAATATGTATTTAGTCAAGCTCAGCGTTATGAAACTGGAGACTGAATACTGGTTCTCAGTTGAACTTCTTGCACTGGCATAAAATTCCGTTATGATGTTGAGATGTTTTGGACTTATTTCCATAAAATGAATGTCCATATTTTTTTCTTTAAGTACATTAACCAGTTAATGTTAATGTAGTTAATGTTAATGTAGTTGTGTCTTTTTTTTAAGTCTTTGTTTTCTTCTATTTCATTTAGCTGTTCCTCATCTACTGTTATGTGTCTACTCTTGCTGGTGCACTTATTTTTTTTTTTTTTTTTTTTTTTTTTCAGATGGACTGCTGTCTTCTCTCAAAGAGATGGTGTTGTACCAGTTATGTGGAGTTTTATCCCCAAATATATTAAAGGTAATAGGTGAAATGCAATCCACGTTTGGCTGTGGTTTTGTAACTAATAACAAATAAAATGGCAGTTTGTCATGGAATTTAGAATGTAGTGGTGCATAGTGATTTATTTAGTGTGAAGTGGCTCATTAGTATGCAAGCCTTGCTATACGCTATTTATACACAGAGTTATGTGATACTGTTTAGCCAATCAGAGGTTGTTATTTTTCCAAGCAGTGTTTATATATATATATATATATATATATATAATATATATATATACACACACACACACACACACACACACACACTACCGGTCAAAAGTTTTAGAACACCCCCATTTTGTGAGTTTTCATTGAAATTTAAGCAGCTTGAATAAGTCCAGTGAATAACCTGAAATAGTACAAAGGTAAGCAGTAAACTGCCAGAGGTTAAAAAAAGAGTTTAGGTTAACAAAAACTGAAAAATAATGTACATTTCAGAGTTATGCAAAAAGGCCTTTTTCAGGGAACAAATAATGGGTTAACAACTTACAGCTGTTCTGCAGCAATGGAAGAAAATTAAGCCTTGAAAGTTGATGCTAACAATTCCTACAGGTGTCCCAACATTTGTTGATTACTTACAAACCCTCTGTCTGTATAAAAGCAGTGTTGGAACAGACTGTGTTACTACACCCCCTTAAGCATTATTTGGACAGTATTGTACTGCAGGAAGTGGCGAGAAAAAGGCAATTAACAAAGGAAGACAGACAGACCATTATAACCCTTAAAAGCGTAGGTCTTTTCTATAGAGAAATTGCAAAGAAAGACAAGGTGTCAGTGAATATAGTTTCCTACACCATCAAAAGGCACTTGGAAACTGGAGGAAACTCTGACAGCAAGAGGCCTGGCAGACCCAAAGCCACAACAGAATCAGAAGACAAGTTTCTGAGAGTCAACAGCTTGTGTGATAGGTGGTTCACAGGACAACGGCTTCAAGCACAGCTTAATACTGGTCGAAGTAAGCAAGTCTATGTTTCAACTGTGAAGAGAAGACTTCGAGCTGCAGGTTTTACAGGTTGCTAAGATGGTAAAATAAGAAAAAGAGGCTTGCCTGGGCCATGAAGCACTGCCAGTGAACTACTGAAGACTGGAAGAAGGTCTTATGGACCGATGAATCAAAATTTGAAATCTTCAGTAGTCACGCAGGGTTTTTTTACATCGTCGAGTAGGCAAAAGGATGGTTCCTCGGCGTGTGACACCAACAGTTAAACATGGAGGAGGAATCGTGATGGTCGGGGGCTCTTTTACTGGATCCAGAGTCGGCGACTTGCACAGAGTCAATGGCACCCTGAACCAAAACAGTTACTGCAGCATTTTGCAGCGCCATGCAATACCCTCTGGTATGTGTCTAGTTGGTCAGGGGTTCATCCTACAGCAAGATAATGACCCAAAACATACCTCCAGGCTATGTCAGAACTACCTTAGAAGAAAAGAACAAGACGGTAGGCTTCAAATCATGGAATGGCCAGCACAGTCTCTAGACTTAAAACCCATCGAGCTGGTTTGGGATAAACTGGTCAGAAGGGTGAAAGCAAAGCAACCAACAAGTGCAACACATTTGTGAAAACTTCTGCAAGTGTTGGGAAGAACTTTCCAAACAAAATTTGATTTCCATTGTAGAAAGAATGCCATGAGTGTGTTCGGCTGTTATATCTGCAAAATGTGGCTACTTTGAGTCAAAAATTTTAATTAAATTTTGTTAAACAAAACGATTCCATGATTTATTTTTTATCTCCAATTGTTTATTTGTTCTATGCTTTAATTTCAGAGTACATTGAGACATTAAACTGCGTAAATTTCAATAAAAACTGGAAAAAACTCTGTTTTGGAGCTCTGACTATACACCACTCCCTGACTAACACGCAGTATGGCTAAGCCATTTACCTGTCACAAACAAAAACACCTTACCTTGCTCTTGACTGCTCGGAAACAGAACACACCTTCTGCTTCCTATCTCTCAGCAGCCCTGAGCAGTTTAGCTGCCTCTCTTAAAGACCCTGCACCTGGCTCTAATTTACAATTAACACCAGGTGCAGGGGATTACTAAACAATAAAACAATTAAATCAAGTTGCATTTTCACATGTTTTGGCAGGGAAGGATTTTAACCCCCTAACTCCCCCCCCCCCCCCCCCCCCCAAATATTCAACACTGAATTCCAAGGCCACCCCCTCCCCTAAAACACAAACAATTTCCACCCTCTTCCACGGGCGGGCTTGAGGGTGGGTCCGACCTTCCGGCACATCCGGGAAGGGAACCATGAACCGACGACATCACCCCATCGGGATGACAGGGCCGACCAAAGCGATGACCGGGGAACAAGAGGATGCAGCAGTGGACAGATCTTCACCTGGGGACCGGCGCAGCGATGTCCGATCACCCAGGGGAAGGAAGCAGCGAACACGGGGAGCACCAGCGACGTCTGGCAGCAGCCCAGCGAGGCAGAGCTGTGGCCAATGTTGCAGACCTGCACCTGGCTCTAATTTACAAGGAAGGTCTAGGAAGACCGGGAGGGTACTAAACAATAAAACAATTAACACCTCTTTGTTCGTTTGGGTTGATTCTGGTTTACCTCCTTTCTGGGGTGGGCAAGTTGCGGCTTCACATGTTTTGGGCAGGGAAGGATTTTAACCCCCCTCTCTGGGCTCTGGGAGCGGAGGGGACATCGGGGCTACTATTGCCTGCTCCCACTTTTGGAGCAGCAGCTCCAGATCCATCAGCTCCCGCTCCGGCAGCCTTAGTGCCAATCTCCATCTTTTATTTTGCTCCAAAAGCAGCGGTATTTCGGTTGATCCTAGCGATCAAGTGTTCAATGCTTTCCAATTCCAGGGTCATGGGGCGCCTACATTTTCTGCCACCATATGTAAACGATCCTTGCAACTCTCACGGTTCGTTGCCCCTTTAAGAACAGACCCAGGAAACCAGGAATGGATTTTCATGGCACTTGCGCGCACTTTTTAATAAACACAAATCAAATAAACAAACACAAACAAAACCTAACACCGTTTTGGAGCTCTGACTATACACCACCAGGTCCTTGACTAACACGCAGGATGGCTAAGCCGTTTACCTGTCCTAAACAAAAACACTGTATCTCACTCCTGACTGCTCGGAAACAGAACACACCTTCTGCTTCCTATCTCTCAGCAGCCCTGAGCAGTTTAGCTGCCTCTCTTTAAATACCCTGCACCTGGCTCTAATTTACAATTAACACCAGGTGCAGGGGATTACTAAACAATAAAACAATTAAATCAAGTTGCATTTTCACATGTTTTGGCAGGGAAGGATTTTAACCCCCTCCCTGCCATCTAGGATATACCGTATAGGGTATATATATATATATATATATATATATATATATATATATATATATAGGTGGGCACCTCACCTCCTCCTCTTTGTTCGTTGCTTCTCCCTCTTTGGGCACTGGGAGTGGCGGCTCCTCCTCTCTGGGCTCTGGGAGCGGCGGCTCCACCTTTCTGGGCTCTGAGAGCGGCGGCTCCACCTTTCTGGGCTCTGAGAGCGGCGGCTCCACCTCTCTGGGCTCTGGGAGCGGAGGGGACAGCGGGGCTACTATTGCCTGCTCCCACTTTTGGAGCAGCAGCTCCAGATCCATCAGCTCCCGCTCCGGCAGCCTTAGTGCCAATCTCCATCTTTTATTTTGCTCCAAAAGCAGCGGTATTTCGGTTGATCCTAGCGATCAAGTGTTCAATGCTTTCCAATTCCAGGGTCATGGGGCGCCTACATTTTCTGCCACCATATGTAAACGATCCTTGCAACTCTCACGGTTCGTTGCCCCTTTAAGAACAGACCCAGGAAACCAGGAATGGATTTTCATGGCACTTGCGCGCACTTTTTAATAAACACAAATCAAATAAACAAACACAAACAAAACCTAACACCGTTTTGGAGCTCTGACTATACACCACCAGGTCCTTGACTAACACGCAGGATGGCTAAGCCGTTTACCTGTCCTAAACAAAAACACTGTATCTCACTCCTGACTGCTCGGAAACAGAGTAAGCAGGTCATGTAAGCAGGTCATGTTTCATGAACTAAATTATTATTTTTTTTGCTTGTTACTAATAATAATGGAATTAATATTTTGAGAAAAAAAAAAAAAAAACAAAGACTAGTGTCCATTATTGCTTATAAAATCCCTATTAATAAAAGTTTGTTACATTATTGCAATCACTCAGGTGAAACATGTCTTGTAATTTACCCAAACATCAATATTTTCCAACAAAACTTTTCGATGTCTTGTTGAAAATAAAAGCGAAAATTTTTTTCTGAAGTACTTTATAATGCTCTTTTACTGCTGTTATTCTCCTATAAAAAATAATGGATTGCTTTGAAAATTACAGTACCCAGAAGCCTAGCGATGACGCTTATATAAAATGTTTTTGTATGTTTATTTGGATAATGAGAAAACAGATGGTTTTGTGTGCATTACGCTGATGGACAGTCTGTATCTGTTGAGGCGCTGCCTGTGATTGAGGTGAACCTTTATTTCTATAACTGATTATTTATCATTAATTCCTTAATAATACTACGTATGCAGAGTGATTTTTACTCCCAACCCCCCCGCCCCCCCCGGGGTCGGGGGTTGACCCCCTTGTAAATTTAAAAAACTAGTTGAAGAGCCCTGCTCTAACTAAGGCAACTCTACCTGTCCAGGGTATACGAGAAACACATGCAAGCAGTTTTACAGCAAGTACAGCATAAACAAGTCTGCATTGTTGCAGATGAAACTACAGATCGCATAGATAAAAAAAAAAAGTTTAATATAAAAAATGAAAATGATAATGTAAAAATGTTATTTATGTTCAAATTACGTTGTTAATTCTTAATAAATTGGTAAAAATGGAAAAAACAGAATTGGTCATTTTGAAAAACGGAATTTGCCATTCCCAAGAATGGAAAATCAGGAGCCCTAAGTAAGGGGCCAAGTTCAAAAAGATTTTCTACTCACTATAAAAAAATTTTTGGTTTTATAAAAAAAAAATATATATATATATATATATATATTCTATATATATATATTATATATATATTATATAGATCAGCATTTAAGTATGGTGCACAAAATGCACACAGACACACACACACTCATACCCATCCACATATCAGCCTTAAAAACACTTGGGGCAGACATTAAGAACAGGGTTATCGGACAGTGTGTCAGGCAGAATTACAGTTTATATAACCAGTGGCCACATTAGCCTGACTTAGTCAATCTTGCACCATGTAAAAAGACATTTAGATGACATAGAACAAACACTCTTGATATAATGACCTATAATACTGCAGTATTACTGGGAATAGATGACTGAAGATTAACATTAACTTGTCAGTGAACACTGAAATGACAATTTAAGAAGTATGTGTTATGGAAGCACGATTATGCTATACTTGCACCATAACATTCCAGTTGACTATATATTCCACAACTTTAAAAGAGACAAACACTGCCACATCATTTGGATTTGGTGTCTTTGTTTGTTACTCTCAGGTAAAGGGAATAATGCAAGACTGTTTTACATATCACAGGGCATGCGTTTCACTGCATATAAAACATTATTTGTGTTGGGAGTAGTATTATGGGATACCAGCTGTACCTTTATCAGCTGATGGCAGAAGACAAATGGGAGATGGAGATCCGAGGTGGATGTAGTAAGAGTTTGAACAGACAGCCACGCCAAACTTTGAAAATAAATCTGGGTCATTCATCAATACTTGATACCAACAGGCACTGTAATATTTGTTTAGTTTATTTTCATTATGAAAAGTTATTTTATTGGAGGTAAATGTTTTTATATGTGGTACATTATACACACAAAAAACATTAGTGCATTATTTTTTAAATTAAAAAAAAAAGCTTGATAACTTTTGATTAATACCCCAATCCAGTATTTTACGACAACCACCAACATTGTGTCTTTATAACATTGGCTTGATGCATGAATCTGTTTAACTCAACATATTCCACATTGGTGTCTAAAATTGTTATATTGTAGGTTGGTAGCGCCAGGTCCACAAAAACAAAGATGGAGAAAAAAAGGAGGAGAACAGTAATGTTTGAAATTGAATAATAATATTATTTAAGTTTATTGTCTTTGTAAAATATTCACAGATTGTTATAACTGTTGCTTCCCTTTCAATGGAATGACAACCATTACCAAATGGGAAGAGCCCTCTCTGACCGCCAATCACTGAGCATATATAAAAAAGCTGCCCTATCAAGGCCCTCCTGTGAGGGGGAGGTCCCGCCCACCTTTTTCTCTCACTTCACTGAGACAGATCACAGATTGCCTCGTGCTTTCTTTGTCCGAATTTGGCTGATTTGTCAGTTTAATACCGTCAAATTTATTTCATCCACGGTAAAATCACGCTTTTGAGCATTACTGAGAGTGCTCCTGCCTAATTCTCGTGTCAGTTTACTGACTAGATCTGGTTTTGACCCTTCTTTTGAGATTGGTAAGCAGCCATTACTCTCTTTCACTACATGAGGCCTTGTGTAGTTTGCTATACCGTGTTAGGAGCTGTTGTGTTGTCTTCCTCTCCTCCACAGCGAACCAAAACTGCTCTCAAGCCTTGGGCTTTTCTAGCGCGGCTGCGCTTGCCCTTGGCACCCACGCTGACTGAATCGGCTACACATCCCGGCATCGACTGCGCTTCTACTGCAAACTTCATTCTTGAGAACAGTGCTTACCCGGCCCCGATTAACTTGGTACCGGTGTAACCATCTTTGGCGCCATCTACAGCCCGGCACCGACTGCGCTCCTCATCAGCACTGACCTCGGCACCGATTGACTTGGCACTTACCGCTCAGCACTGTCAGAGTTCTCTACGACGTCGTCCCTGGCCCCGATTGACTCGGCGCCAGTGTGACCATCTTCACAGGAAAGAATGAGGTCCGTGGTCCAAAGTCCTCCGGGGGAGTTAGGTCATGCATCTGGCAGATTTCTAGTGGTGCTGGTGGCCGCGCGCAAACACCTCTGGCTAACCCATGCCAAGGTTGTGGAGACTGAGAAGGTAGCGCTATTAGATGCCCCCATTACACCGGGGCAGACATTCGGAGCGACCATTGATGTGAGCCTTGACAGGTCCCACAAGGCCATGGAATTTGCTTCAAAGTTCTCGCGCGTTCCTGCCTACCACCAGTGCCCAAGGTGGCCTTCACAGCCTGCAGGGGCAACAGGGCCTGAACGCCTCCCGCCACCCCAAAACAGACAAGCAGGCAGAGGAAAAGCCGCCGGCAAGGGACAATCGCCGGCCAGGGGTAACTGGTTCTCCATCTGGAGACCAAGGCCGGGGCCTAAGAAAGACCCACCCCCCTCCCAAGCCTAAGGGAGACCGCTCTTGAGGGGCCACGGCTGCCACCCACCCCCCTCACAACCGAACTAACCAAAGGCAATGACCCATGGCAAGGCTGCACCCAGGACTCCTGGGTGCTATCGACAATGAAACACAGATACACTCTACAATTCTGCTTAGGTCCACTACCATTCAAGGGTGTGCTCCTCACCACCATCGAACCAGCAAGCACGATACTCCTTCAACAGGAGATTGGCAATCTTCAACAGGAGAACGCTGTGTGCTTGTTAAATCCAAGCGATGCCCTCAGAGGCTTTTACTCCAGGTACTTCCTCGTGCCCAAGAGGGATGGCAGTTTCAGACCTATTCTGGACCTTAGGGTCCTCAACTTGTTCCTCAAACAGAGGAAGTTCAACATATTGACAGCACAGCATATCCTCCAGTCCGTCCAACCGGGCGGCTGGTTCACATCAATCAACCTGCAAGACGCCTACTTCCACGTCCCGTGCACAGAAATTATCTGTGCTTTGCCTTTCAAGGCAACGCATACGAATTCTGCGTGCAGCCATTTGGCCTCTCGCTGGCACCCCGCACAATTTCAAAGTGCACAGATGCAGCACGAGCACTGGCTCCATTCAGGCTGTGGGGTATTCGGATCCTGAACTATCTGGATGATTGGCTAGTTTGCGCGCATTCCAAAGCATGCGCAGAGGCACACACAAAGCAGATCATGTGATGAAGCTAAGGCTCTCGATACATCAACAGAATAGCAATTTCATATCATCTCAGTCATCAAACTGAACTCTGTGAGCATGCTTGCCTCACTGTCGGAACCACACTCTCCCTATTCAGAGAGGATGCTCTCCTACAGGTCAGAATATATCAAAGGTTGTTGGGGCTGATGGCAGCCGCCTCCAGAATCCTTCCACTAGGGCTGCTGAGAATGCGCCCGCTTCAAACCTGGGTAAATACGTTCAAGGTGCACCCGGTCCGAGATCGGTACCGGCTGGTGCGAGTGTCCAGACAATGCCAGAAGACACTGGAGTGGTGGCTCCGTCCCCGCAATCTGTGCCTCGGATCTCCCCTCAGATCCCCTTACAGAAGGGAAATGGTCACTACAGATGCCTCCAGGCTGGGCTGGGGAGCAGTCTGGAATGGGAGAGGAATAAGAGGTCAGTGTTAGGAACATTGGCAGCAAGCGCACATAAATGCCAAAGAGCTGCAAGCAGTAAACCTGGCATTATCTCATTTTCGCCAGCAGTTAGTGCACAAACATGTGCAGGTCGGGACGGACAATACTACAGTGGTAGCCTACATAAACCATCAAGGTAGCCTGCGCTCGCCGGGCCTACATCACGCAGCGCACAGACATCTGTCCTGGACGTACAGAAACTTTCGTTCCATCAGGGCGGTTCAACTCCCCGATGTGGACAACAAGGCAGCAGATCTCCTGTCCAGAAGAGCTCCAGACAGCTCGGAATGGAGAATGCAAACTGCAAACAGATTTGGGAGAGGTTCCGTACTGCACGAGTCGACCTCTCTGACACAGCCGAGTCCACTCATTGCCCCCTATGGTTCTCCATGGAGAGAGACGGGGGCCCCCTGGGAGAGGACGCTCTAGCTCAACCCTGGCCACAGGGGCTCTAGTATGCATTCCCTCTGCTGCCATTAATACCCTTGACACTAGAGAGGATCAGGGTGGGGAGAGCACAGGTTTTGCTGGTTCCAGACAGATGGCCGAGGCACCCCTGGTTTGCTCTCCTCTCTTACATGTTGTCGGGTCAACCGTGGCTGCTCCCGCTTCGCAAGGACCTCCTGAGCCAAGCGGAGGGGCTATTATGGCACCTGAACCCAGCCCAGTTCCAACTGGGTCTGGCTGTTGAACGGAGCCGTCTATTCGATGTAGAAATTACCAGATGCAGTGGTAGAAACACTACAGTCTGCTAGGGCGCCAAGGACTAGAGCCCAGTACTCATACAAATGGATAGTTTTCCAAGACTGGTGCCTTGCCGAAGGTCACAATCCCATGAGCTGCCCTATTGAGACGATATTAACCTTCTTACAACACCTGTTTGATGCAGGAAAATCAGCATCCACTTTGAAGGTATACCTTGAGGCAATATCAGTGTGCCATGACAAAATTGACTCTGTGTCCCCTGGGGCACATTTCCTGCAGTGCAATTTCTTAAAGGGCGTCGGAGGCTTCGTCCTCCCATGAAAGTATGGTCCCCAAGTGGAATCTAGAACTGGTACTGCAGGTCCTTATGGGTCCCCCATTAAAGTCCATGGCGTCAACAGAACTGCGCTCTGTTTCCTTGAAGGTGCCATATTTAATAGCCACTACGTCTGACAGACCAGTAAGTGAGCTTCAAGCGCTGTCCATCAATGACACATGTATGGCTTTCACTGGAAATTACTCATGGGTAACTGTCACAAAGACGACCGGAGTGGGTGGCATCAGACCAGAAACAGGAAAATAAACAGAGAGGTGGAGTTTGGTTGAGCTGAGCAAATGGCTTCGCTCAGCATTTAATGGGTGAACAGAACAGACAGAAAATAAACGGTTGTATTATACGAAAAACACAGGACAAGGCACTGGTAGCCAAAATAAACAGACAAACAAAACAGACCAAACAGACAAAACAAGGTGAGCTTCTTTTAACGATTATTACTATTATTATTCTTCTCTTTACCTCAGTTCTCCACTCACCGAACACACAATCTCCGAGTATGTGAAAACATGCTGCTTTTATGCAGCTGTAGCGAGACTCGACTGCACTATGTAACACAATTTCTGTTCCTGGGTAGTAAGTGTTATTTCCTAATTGCTTATGCCTCAAAAGTATAGAAAATGGCTATCATTCCCCACAAACTTTGCTTTTGTGACCAGGACAGTGATATTTCAAAATATCACTATCTCCAATGGGAAAATGGGAAAATGTGTGTTTACAGTATAATCGTAAATCTCGAAAAACTACTCACTTCTAAATCTTTTGTAGTCATTTTTGTATTACTTTAGTATAAATACATGTTAATTTGGATTCATATGTTGTTTTTTTCTGACTTTATGTGAATGAAAAGACACACATTTGCCCGTTTTCCCATTGGAAATAGTGATATTTTAAAATATCACTGTCCTGGTCACAAAAGCAAAGTTTGTGGGGAATAATAGCCATTTTCTATACTTTTGAGGCATAAGCAATTAGGAAATAACTCTTACTACCCAGGAACAAAAAAAAAAAGAATTGTTACACAGTGTAATCAATCATTCAATTGGAGTTGCGGTACAACTGCGCGTGAATTAATAAAGTGCAATTCTCCGTGCTCACATATTACATTTTACTTGAATGTGAAGTGCTGTGCAATCCTCGTGCCTAAATACAAATATACATTTTAAACACTTGTGTTACACAGACCCGTTTATATCCCTTGTACCAATGACTATACACCAACATTTAACACACCACACGCAACATATAACAAAAAATACACACAGGGGTGGGTCACTTCGTCACATATACCCTCCTCCCTGTGCAAAGCACACATGGCTTCAACGGCCACCTCCCCCCTTAAAAGCCCAAAAGTCCAGCACAAAGTCCTGGGCCAGGACCGGAGGCTTCAAGGGGCCCACAGGTCGTAAGGCTGTCAGCAGCAATGCTGACAGCAGGGTGGCATACTCCTGCCACTCTTCTGCTGCTGGTGGCAATGTCTGCAGCTTCCCAGCTGACAGCGGAAATGCCGTCAGCAGAGACGTTAATAGTCCCCAGTCTGGCTCCTCCAGCCAAGGTAGTCCTGGCAACGGAAAGGCTGCTTGGGGGGAGGTCTCCTTGCCCCCCTTCTTCGTAGCCGGCAGCTCCCCTTGGTGGGGCTCTGACCACAGTACTTCCGTTAGCAAAAGTGCTGCAGTGGGAGCAGGTCTACCTGACCTCCCTCACAATCTCCGTCAGTGAAACTGCTGCTGGGGTTGGTGGTCTCCAGACCTCCGCCCCCTTCTTCGTGGTCGGTAGCTCCCCTTGGTGGGGTTCCAGCCACAGTACTTCCTGCTGTGATGCGGAGCAACAGGCAGCCCCAGGCGATGCGGAGCGGCTGGCAACCCCAGGCGATGCGGAGCGGCTGGCAACCCCAGGCGAAGCAGTCCCAACGATCCCAGGTGATGCGGAGCAGCTGGCAACCCCAGGCGATGCGGAGCGACAGGCAACCCCAGGCGATGCGGGGTGACAGGCAACCCCAGGCGATGCCAGGCAGGCATCCTTGGGCGAAGCATGGCAGGCATCCTTGGGCGAAGCGTGGCAGGCATCCTTGGGCAAAGCGTGGCAGGCATCCTTGGGCGAAGCGAGGCAGGCATCCTTGGGCGAAGCGAGGCAGGCATCCTTTGGAGAAGCGAGGCAGGCATCCTTGGGCAAAGCAAGGCAGGGAGTCAGGACAAGCTGGGGTGCAGGTGTTGGCCCTCTTCTCGGCCACTGCAGCCAGGCAGTTCTTCCCTGTGCTTCCCTCAGCAGCCTATGCAAGGGCTGCTGAGGACTGCCAGAATCTAGTCCTGGTCGTTCTGGTGAAGGGAGGAGCAGCTTCTGCTCCTCTCCCCCTGGTGATGATGGAGGCAGAGGCAGCTCCAGCTCCTCTCCTCGTGATGGTGGGGGAAGTGATACCAGCAGACATTCATCCTCTGCTGGTGGGAGAAGTGATACCAGCAGGCATTCATCCTCTACTGGTGGGGGAAGTGATACCAGCAGACATTCATCCTCTGCTGGTGGGAGAAGTGATACCAGCAGGCATTCATCCTCTACTGGTGGAAAGGAACCCAGCAGGCATTCATCCTCTGCTGGTGGACAGGGACCCAGCAGGCATTCACCCTCTGCTGGTGGAGGAGGCAGAGGCAGCTACACACAGTACACACAGGAGCAGGCACTTCGTCACAGTAACATTAAGAACAAATCCAGCCTTCTTGCCAAAGGTGGTATTCCATATTAACCAACCAGTGTTTTTGGAAACTTTCAGACCTCCCCCGCACGAGTCAGAGGAGGACCGTAGACAGCATACGCTCTGCCCAGTTCAGGCTCTGCACTGTTACTTGGATAGGACGGCATCCTGGAGACAGTCCAACCAGCTGTTTGTCTGCTATGGGTACTGGCCCTATCGAAGCAGCATCTAGCGCACTGGGTGGCAGATGCTATACGCGTAGCGTATGAACAGACGGACTCCCTCTTACCAGGGGACATTACGACCCATCCTACCAGGGGCCAGGCAACTTTGTGGGCTTTACTTTATTGCACCTCCTTAGATGAGCTATGCAATGCTGCTACATGGACAGGCAGTCAGACATTTGCGTGTTTTTACCACCTTGATTTTGCAAACCGAGAGAGACCCTCTCTGGGCTCTAGGGTGTTGCAGACAGCATGCCCTTAGGCATCATGTGGGCTCTGAGGCTATCGCCGTGATGCTATATTGTCAGTAATCTGGAGCCAGACAGCTTTGGTAGAGCTTCCCATTCGGTAATGGTTTCATTCCATTGAAAGGAAACGTGAAATATAATGACAACCATTACCCTTTGAGGTCGTGTCCCTAGCTGCCCTCCGATTTTGAAAGAAAATGGAGATATGCTACTGTGAGGACATCCCTCTTCAGCAGGAGGTGGGAGGGGCCTCCTCCTCACAGCAGGGCCTTGATAGGGCAACTTTTTTATATATATATATGCGCAGTGATTGGCGGTCAGAGAGGGCTCTTCCCATTCGGTAATGGTTGTCATTCTCTTGCAGGGAACCAGGGTTATGGTAATAACCAAACATCTATTATTACGAAAGAAAAAAATACCTTTGACATTTACTGTAACGATGGGACAGGGTTCTCTATTCTTTTTATGCATATAAAACATTTACATTATTAAACTACAGTAGTTTTTGTTTCAGTTTTTTTTTTTATGTTTTACTGTTAACAGTACAGTATATATTTCACTTGTTCATAAGCAGCTTTAGCTACTTGCTCTCTTTATACGTATAAATAGGGGTCTACCTAATTCACAATTTCACAAAAATCTGGAAATTGATGGACCTTTTAGTGGCCAATGCATATCGGACTAGTACGGAGAGAAAAAAACAAAACAGAAACCTAATTTAAGTGAACTACTGCACACCGCAAGCAATGCAAACAACAAGCATTTCTTCTGTAGATAGGCTTTTTATTATTATTATTCCTTTGCAGTCCTGTGTGCATTGCACTTAGGCAAATAACATTTTTTAATAAATACTCCAAAGCGGTTAACTTTCTTGTTTTCTATTCACATGACAACAATGTTTTAATCAGCCTATCAGTGTGTTTGAACTGGTTTTTCTGAGACCTGTACTGTACAATAGGAGATGGGGCAAAGTCTGTGTTGCAGTTTTCAACATTGGAGATTGATTTGATATATATATATATATATATATATATATATATATATATATATATATATATATATATATATATATAGACACACACACACACACACACACAGTGCCTTGCAAAAGTATTCAGACCCTTCCTATGGTGTCCCATTTTGTGAAATTACAAAATGCAGCATTGTAGCGTTGTTTATTTTAGAACAGGGTTTTCCCATCCGTCCGTCTTATTTCGTGGTTTGTTAATTATGATTTTTGTTTGTATTTTTTGTATGACGGCAAAGTGCTGTGTGTGTGTTTTGTTTTTGAAGCGTGGATGCATAAATACCTGCAGCTCTCTGCACTCCGGGTGGGGTGTTCAGAGGAGGCTCTCCTGTATAAAAAAACGAAACTGAAACGTAAAGGATCCGTGAAGGCTACTGCCCAGCCGGACCGTAACTGTTATTATTGCATTTGTGATTTGTTTGTGTTTGAATATTTTTATTCTGTGCTCTGGAGCAATGTTTATTTATTTTTTAATATTTTATTTAGTTTATTTTTTGTATTCTTTAATAAAAGAATACAAAACTGCATGTTTTGAACGTTTTGACCGTTGTTGACGTCAATGGTTTGACAATCACCGCAACAAGATTTCTGACTGTAGTGGCGTCATGGTAAAGGGACCGGTGTCCGACTCACAGTAGTACCCTGCAGGTATCGGAGGCTGAGTCGGTCTTTCTGATGACGTCAAAAAAAAAAGGAGAAAGAGTAAAATAATACACACCTCATTGAGAAAACACTTCCTTTTCCTCCTCCCACAGAAAACAGCAGCAGCAGAGCAAAGGGGGAAAGGAGGAAGCAGGGATGTGGTGTTTCACCTGTGGCAAAACTTGTCACATCACTAGGCACTGCTGTGTCCATGTAGATCTGCTGGCATTGTCCCAAAAGAGAGGATGGGGGGAAGACACAGAGAAGTAGTTCCGCCGGAGGGCTAGGAAGCCAGGACCCAACCGGCTGCCATCGCCGTTGTGCCCCCTCTGTGATGGTAAGCATTACTTTGTCTACTGTCCCTTCTGCAACTATGAGGAGGAGGAGGAGCCAGAACGTCCAACACCTGAGTGGGAGGAGCCCGAACGTCCACAGCCCAAGAGGAGGGAGGCGGTGCATCCACAGCCCCCATGGGGATTGCATGCCGGTCCCACCTCCACCAGCAGAGGGAGAATGCCTGCTGGTTTCCCCACTGCAGCCAGAAGGGGAGGAGCCCGTGCCATCTTCACCAGGAGCAGAGCAGCAAGAGCTGCCTCTGTCTCCATCACCATCACCACCTGGAGAAGAGGGGAGCGATCGGGCCTCTGTCTCCACTCCCACTAGAGGGGGAGAAGAGCTGCCTCTCCCTTCAGCATTGGAGGGATCAGGGCAGGATGCTGCCAGACCTCAGCAGCCCCTGCATAGGTTGCTGAGGGGAGCATGGAGGAAAAATGCCTGGCTGCAGTGGCTGTGAAGAGGGTCAAACCCAGCACCACAGCTAGGCCTGGCTTTCCTCCTGCTGTCGCCTCCCCCGGGTCCGCTGCCACAATCACCACCCGAGGGCCCGCTGCCGCAGTCTCCTCCCGAGGGTCTGCTGTTGCCATTGCCTGCCTTGATTCACCGAAGGATGCCTGTCTCGCTTTGCCCAAGGATGCCTACCTCACACCGCCCAAGGTTGCCTGCCTCGCACCACCCAAGGATTCTTGCCTCGCACCACCCAAGGATGCCACGTCTGCATTGCCTGGGGCTGCCTGTTGTTCCACATCGCCTGGGGGTGCCTGGTATTCCGTATCACCTGGGGCTGCCTGGTGCTCCGCATCGCCTGGGGCTGCTTGTGTCTCTCATTTATCCGCTAGGGTTGCCAAGGGTCCCGCTTCTTCTGGGGTTGCCGAGGGTTGCGCTTCACCTGGGGTTACTGAAGGTCCCGCATCGCCTGGGGTTGCCTGTCTCTCCTCTGCTTCTCCTAGTGTTGCATGAGGGCCCTGCTTTGCCTGAGGTTGCTGAGGGCCCTGCTTTGCCTGTGGTTGCTGACTGGCTTGTGCTGCCTGGGGCCGCTACTAGTCCTGTAGCCGGCGCCTCAGAAAAGAGGGCTGCCAGCTACAAAGAAGGGGGGAGAGGTCAGGAGACTAGCTCCCCCAGCCACAGCTGCTGGCCATGAAGGGGGGTGGGGGGGATGAGGTCTGGAGACCAGTCCCCCCTGCTACAGTTTGGCTGTAGCCCCAGAAGAGGGAGCTACCAGCCAGGAAGACATGGGTGGAGGAGGTACTCCCACCATGGCCACCCCCATGGATTACTCCAGACTCCCTCTTTCCGGGACTGTGGCAGGCTGGCGAGTGGAAAGAGGCCCAGAGACAGACTGCAGTTCAAAAAAATAACTATTTTATTATAAATAAACACAAAATGAAAGGGCACAAGGGCCAAAACAAAACAATTTAAACACAAAGAAAGACAAAAAGCAAAATTTACAAAAATAACAATCTCCAGGCTGGGCAATGCCTTCACTGGATTCAAGCTTTCCAAACAACCAAAAAAAACCAACCTGCTTCCTCAGCTCCCTCTCCCCAAATGAGAAGCAGAGGCCTCCTTTTATATCAGGTGGCTGGGCGCTGATTGATCGTTAATCAACCTAATCAACTAATCAACCCCAGCCACCTGAACATAATAAACCCAGGCAGGCAGGGGAAGTTAACCCCATCCCTGCCAATTTAAAAGGGCAGAGCTTTGCTCTGCCACAGGGACATTAAGATGACTCCACCGGCAACCCCGGCCCTACGAAACGTTTGCCACCCCGCCCCCCCCCCCACGGGGGGGGGGATATAAAGGTAGGTATCCATCCCCTTCGCTACATTTATTGTTTGTTTATTTTAGAATATATTGCACACAGACAGAGGCCATTTAACTAATTGTGTGGCTTGATAAGGTCATTTTGTGCACCTGAATTAATTTAGGTTTTCCTCAGCAAAGGGTTTGAATACTTATGCAACCATGACTTTTCCATTTTTATTTCATATTAATTATCTATTTACTTCTTTTTGTTTTTTGCTGTGAGTGTGTGCAGTAAGGTGTGTATATACCACATATTAATTCCTACTTCAAACTATCATGACTGAAAGCTTTAAAATGTGAAAAATGTGAGGGTCTGAATACTTTTGCAAGGCACTGTGTGTGTGTATGTGTGTGTGTGTGTTGTGTGTGTGTGTGTGTGTGTGTGTGTGTGTATATGTATATATGTGTATATATATATATATATATATATATATATATATATATATATATATATATATATATATATATTGCTGTGACTTTGTTATGTGGAATGTAATAAATGAGAACCAAATGGCAAGGAATGAAAATAAATACAAAAATAATAAAATACATTGTCAACTTCATGTACTATTTATTTTGGGAATAAACAAAGCAGTGTTTAACTTGAACTGCCATTTGGCATCCTTTGTTTTGTAGTTAATTCACTTGGGTAAAGTAAGTCCAACACAACTTATTTGTTACTCCTGGGTATTTTTCTATTATATTGTGGTCTTGCTGTAAAATAAAGGAACACACAAAGGGCCACGCCCACACCCCCTGTTACTATGCTGTCTCTGTCTGCATTCAGAGCAATATAATGGCTTTTAATACTTTTTGAAAAACGAACAACTATTTGAACGATTATTTAAATGAGCGACTATCGGAACATGAAAATCCTGTGTTTCCCCAGCACACGCGCTCTCGCTCTCTCTCTCTCTCTCTCTCTCTCTCTCTCTCTCTCTCTCTCTCTCTCTCTCTCTCTCTCTTTCTCTTTCTCTCAACTTTTAATGATTTATTTACAGCTATTTGACTGGTTAACATTTCTTGATCTAGAATCTGAAAAGTACGTTTTTTTATAAAACTTAGCCTCATATTTATTTTCTATTTTGTTTTTTTTTTTTTATATATATATATATATATATATATATATATATATATATATATATATATATATATATATACAGTACCAGTGAAAAGTTTGAGTACACCTGCTTGAAACCAGGTTTTTCATGATTATCTATGAATATCTTTTAAATGAATAAACCTGTCTATAAACACTTAATATTTCACTATATGATACGTGTACTTATATAAGCTGATAATCATAAGTGAATTGCATTCAAAAATTTTATTTTTAAATGAAAATGTAAATCTTGTCAATTTCAATGAAATGGTCACCCAAAGCAAGGGGATTTCAGTCTGAAGCCCAAGTCAGTTAAAAGTCTGAAATGTGTATAACACGGTGTTAGAACACTGGCCTAAGTATAAAAGTGTCTTTGTGAGATGTTCTCTAAGTTAACTAGCATGTTACCTAATTAACCTTTTGTCACCAATTATTGTTAACAGGTGAGGGTCCATGATTACTATAAATATAGGTAGCATAGGCACAAGTTTGTCATTCCTGAATGTAAGGGAGCAGAAAATAGCAAAATATGCTCAGTTAAGCAATGAAAAAAGTCTGTAATTACTTTAAGAAATGAAGGTCAATCTTTAAGACAAATTGCAATAACTTTGCAAGTGTCTGTAACTGCTGTGGCCAAGACCATCAAACAGTTTGAAGAAACTGGCACTCATGAGGACCGAACAATGTCAGGCAGGCCTAAGGTGACCTCAGAATCAGAGAACAAGTTCATTCGAGTCACAAGTCTGCAAAACTGGTGATTAACTGCCCCTGAAATACAAGTTCAGCTAAATGCTACTAGAAGTACAGATGTTTCAACATCAACTGTTCAGAGGAGATTGTGTGAAGCTGGCCTAACTGGAAGAATTGCTGCAAAGAAACCATTGTTAAGAGTGCAGAATAAGAGGAAGAGACTTGCCTGGGCCAAAAAACACACAAACTGGACATTTGAGGAGTGGAAGTCGGTCTTATGGACTGAGAAGTCAAAATTTGAAATATTTTGGTCCAACCGAAAGATAATGACCCGAAACACACCGCAAAGTTGTGCAAGAACTAACTGACGAAGAAGGAAAGTGAAGGACAACTCAATCTAATGACCTGGCCTGCCCAGTCTCCAGATCTCAATCCCATAAAACTTGTACGGGATGAACTGGACAGAAGAGTCAAAACAAAGCTACCCACAAGTGCCCTACATCTCTGGGAATTGCTGCAGAAGAACTGGGAAGACATGTCGGGTGATTTCCTGCTGAAACTTGTTAACCGAATGTCTCGTGTTTGTGAGGCTGTTATTAAGGCAAAGGGTGGCTATTTTGAGGAATCCAAGCTTTAGAGACAATTTTCAATTTTCTGGAGCATTGCTTTGATACTTATGTTTTGTTTTGTATATTGTAACATGTGTTTTTATTTTCAAGTATTTACAGAAACTTATACAACGTAAAACATTCTGAAAAAAACCTAGTTTCCAGCAAGTGTACTCAAACTTTTGACTGGTACTATATATATATATATATATATATATATATATATATATATATATATATATATATATATATATATATATATAGATATTTACACTGAACAAAAATATAAACGCAACATGCAACAATTTCAAAGATTTTACTGAGTTACAGTTCATATAAGGAAATCAGTCAATTGAAATAAATTCATTAGGCCCTAATCTATGGATTTCACATGACTGGGAATACAGATATGCATCTGTTGGTCACAGATACCTTAAAAAAAAAAAGATAGGGGCTTGGATCAGAAAACCAGTCAGTATCTGTTGTGACCACCATTTGCCTCTTGCAGTGCGACACATCTCCTTCGCATAGAGTTGATCAGGCTGTTGATTGTGGCCTGTGGAATGTTGTTCCACTCCTCTTCAATGGCTGTGCGAAGTTGCTGGATATTGGCGGGAACTGGAACACGCTGTCGTACACGTCGATCCAGAACATCCCAAACATGCTCAATGGGTGACATGTCTGGTGAGTATGCAGGTCATGGAAGAACTGGGACATTTTCAGCTTCCAGGAATTGTGTACAGATCCTTGTGACATGGGGCTGTGCATTATCATGCTGAAACATGAGGTGATGGCGGCGGATGAATGGCATGACAATAGGCCTCAGCATCTCATCACGGTATCTCTGTGCATTCCAATTGCCATGCCTGCCCATACCATAACCCCACTTCCATCATGGGGCACTGTGTTCACAACGTTGACATCAACATGCTGTCTGCCATCTGCCCGATACAGTTGAAACCGGGATTCTATCTGTGAAGAACACACTTCTCCAGAGTGCCAGTGGCCATCAAAGGTGAGCATTTGCCCACTGAAGTTGGTTACGATGCCAAACTGCAGTCAGGTCAAGACCCTAGTGAGGATGGCGAGCACACAGATGAGCTTCCCTGAGAGTGTTTCTGACAGTTTGTGCAGAAATTCTTCGGTTGTTCAAACCCACAGTTTCATCAGCTGTCCGGGTGGCTGGTATCAGACGATCCCGCAGGTGAAGAAGCCGGATGTGGAGGTCCTGGGCTGGCGTGGTCACACGTGGTCTGCGGTTGTGAGGACGGTTGGACGTACTGCCAAATTCTCTAAAACTACGTTTGAGGCGACTTAGGGTCAACAGCTCTGGTGGTCTTTCCTGCAGTCAGTATGCCAATTGCACGCTCCCTCAAAACTTGAAACATCTGTGGTATTGTGTTGTGTGACAAAACTGCACATTTTAGAGTGGCCTTTTATTGTCACCAGAACAAGGTGCACCTGTGTAATGATCTAATTAGCTTCTTGATATGCCACACCTGTCAGGTGGATGGATTATCTTGGCAAAGGAGGAATGCTCACTAACAGGGATGTAAACAAATTTGTGCACAAAATTTGAGAGAAATAAGCTTTTGTGCGTATGGAAAATTTCTGGGATCTTTTATTTCAGCTGAAGAAACATGGAACCAACACTTTATATTTTTTTTCAGTGTGTGTGTGTGTGTGTGTGTGTATATATATATATATATATATATATATATATATATATATATATATATATATATATATATATATACACATACAGTGCCTTGCAAAAGTATTCAGACCCCTGACCATATTCTCGAATTACAAATGGTGCATTGAATTTTCGTTCTGTTTGATATTTTATTTTTAAACACTGAAACTTAGAATCAATTATTGTAAGGTGACATTGATTTTATGTTGGGAAATATTTTTAAGAAAAATAAAAAACTGAAATATCTTGCTTGCATAAGTATTCAACCCCTGTGCTGTGGAAGCTCCTAGTTTGCACCGATGAAAGAAATTGCCCTAACGAGGACACAATTACCTTACCATTGGCATCCACCTGTGAACCATTAAAGCTGCTGTCACATTTTCTGGATAAAAACCCCACTGTTGAAGGATCATTGGTAAGTCTGTGAATCCGAAGGAAAATGAAGAGCAAAGAGTTGCTGCTAAAGCTAGAAAAATGTATTTGTAATGTATTTTCTTAAGCAATTTGTATCATAAAATGAAAAAAAGGATTGTAATGGCCAGGTGTTCATTTGTAAAATAAAATTTTAAAAAAATGTACAAAGGTGCATTGCACACAGAGTGTCAAGTGTCATATAGGGATTTTTGGTTGTTTATTTATGTATTTATTTCTATATGTATTTATTTATGCCTGGTTATTCTCTTCTCTGACCTGTCAGAACCCACCTATAGTCGAGCATTCAGTATTTTTCAGTAGGCCTACTGGGAATTGGTCATTTTAGAAAAAAGTGAAGTAGACTGGAATTCTGAGTGCTTTAAAAACAAAGGAACAGAAACATGTATTCATTACATTTAAATATCATTAATATTATTTACCGTATCTTAACGTTAATATATATACCTGCATACGGTTACATGATGCACCTACATACTAACTTTAAGATACAATTACTACTGTACCATTCATTTTATGTTCTGGACCCCGCACTTAATCATCACGCCTAGGGCCCCGCACAATACACGACCCTGAATACAATAGGAGTCATAAGAAGGCAAGAGAGTGTATTGAGAGAACATTTAGATTATTAAAACAACATTTTGCCTGTATTTCATTTGGTTTGCGTACCATATCCATGAGAGCAAGCCAAATAATCGTTGCATGTGTGGTACTTTATAACTTTTCAATCGACTGGTCTGCAATGATTGGACCTCGACCAGAAAAAAAGGAAGGACAGGCATTTCGAAGGACTTTAATACATCACCACTTTACATGATGTGAGTAGCCTACATTATTTTAATCTCTTACATTAAACTGAATCAGAAATTGCAGTAATTCATAGAAATTACTCATACAATAACTCAAAATAAATAACTGTACATCAAAGGGAAAGTAAAAAAAAAATCTCTCTCAAAACTAAGTTAAAGTAAGAGTGATTTACTTAAGATCTACTAAACTCCCTTTGTGTCCCAATTAATTCTAATTTAGCCCGATAATATCTCTCCTTTTGATTTGTAATCATTCTGCTTTAGCTTTATCAGTTGCATCTTCTCATTGTGTAACTGTTCCTCTAATCTCATTTTTAAATTGTGCTCTTTCTCTGACAATTCCAACATTTTTCTCACAAACGCAGGAAGGATTTGTTGACATACAGCATGCCCCATGCGTCTTGGCCTATCCTCCACCCCACCTTTCCTCTGGACTACCTCTGCACTACCCTTCTCCCTGTCTGCACCCATGTCCACCTCATCTAACTCGGTCTCCTCAGCTCCAGAATTCACTGGTGCCTCTTCTGGATCTGAAAACTGGATTTTCTGCTGAAGGGAAACATCACTGTCAACATGTTATACGTTTGTAACCTGTTCACTGTTTAATTGTGAGCATACTGCACTGTTTTGTGTATTATGGATCTGTATAGTAGTTTGATTTTCAATAAAGGCTTAATTGCTATTACGCTTGTGAAATCTCTTTCTGAAAGGCATAGCTCTTGGTTCTGAAGATGTGTGAGCCTGTTCCCTGTCTGGTACAGGTGATAAAGCTGTCTCAGTAGATGAGCAGCAGACAGAGGGAAGGTTTCCACCAAACACAAAGAAACAGCCTTGCCTCCTCCACATTCCTGAATTGCCTACAGTAAAGTGTAGGAAAATCTATAGGGAGCTTGTGGCAGGGTGTTTTATGTTGTATGTGGTGTATTATTGTTGATGTGTATATATTGGTTCACGGGGTATAAATTGGGCTATGTAGCACAACTTCACATGCAGATAAAGCGTGTATTAGGATGTGAACACGAGGAGTGCACATCCTATATATACAGCTGTGCTGGGATTCAAGTGAGTGATAAATTAGCAACTGAATCCCAGCACAGCTGTATATATAGATGCACAGTTCACTCACTCAGGTTTGGGTGTACAGCAAGAAGGTACGGGAGAGAGAAAGAGGAGATAGAAAATAATAATATAACAATTGCTACTCATGCTGGAGGACCAGCGTGATACTTGTTGTTTTGGTTCGTCCACCGTTTGTTTGTATGTCTATTTGTTTTGGCCAACATGCCATTTTGTTTGGTCTGTATTGCTGTTCTGTTAAACCATTTTATTTGTTCATTTACAATAAACCAGCGCATCAGTGCATTCATTCAAATTCACTAAACAGCCTGTGTCCATTCAGATCCTGGTCTGACCTCACCAAGCAAGCCATCGTGTCACAGAGCTCAACCCAAATATTATAAATATATGGCAATATGTATTATTTACTGATGATTAGTGCACCTTACAAACAGTTTTCCTCCCTTGTTATTTTGTTTTATTTTACAGGGTACACTTAGCATCAGTCTGTATCACACTCAACCTTCCACTATTGGACAGTTTCATGCAAGAATAAATGTACAATTATAATACAGTTACATATGAGATGATTATGACAAATATTTGGAATGGTTATATTAGAATTGTCGGTGGGTATTTCCGCTTCATGCCGTGCATCTCTCTCTGCACCTGTGATGAATGGACCGTTAATGTACAACTGCTATTTGCATTTAATAATAGCCAATATGCTGATGAAACTGGAGTTAATATTACCTGATGTTTCAGATTCTTGTGCATCAACCCCAATGCTATCACTATCAATAGCTTCTTCTATTAATGCAAGGAAATTGGGTATCATCGATGTAATAAGGCTGTATATCTGGGGCAAAGGATAGTCAGGCACTCCGCTCAATCTCTGTTGGTGTTGTTGGTATTCAAATACATGTTTTTGTGTCTTGAAATAGCTTAAATATTTATGATACAATTACTTTATCATAAAATGTACACCGCAGTGCTATCAGGACATAAGTAATCAACCCATATGTTGTTACATATATAGATCAGTATGCACCTGTATTTGTAATTTGCATATTGTCTACCTCTGTAAAATACATTTGTAAAATATGTAAAACAGGAGTAATTACTACTTTGCACAATCTACGATAAAAATGCTGTTCCTAATGAAACATTAAATTACACTTCAGAAGGAAAACACATCATGACAATAATTGCAAAACAATAATTCTGAAGGATGCAAACATCTGTGTCTATGTACATAACTGGGTTGACAATGTGTTTGGCATTGTATTGTCAGCTTTGGTAGCGATTTCTGAATAATCGATAGTAAGAGTACGTTGGCATGAGTTTGCATGAGCATCAGTGCCATTCCCTTTATATGCACATTTTGTGGCTCACTAATTTTGGATTTATTTTATTTTGAGACGTCATTCTGACCACAGAAGCAGACTTTAATAAAGCTTGTACATAAAATTGTGTGATTTTGTATAACAACTTGAAGACATGATTCTCAAAGCTAAATAATCATTTGCACATTTTTTCAGAAAGGAAAAACATAACCATTAACTTGCCAAACCAAGTTTGTAATTGTTGATTTTTCAATCCAGACAAAAATTATGCAAATGACCGGCTGGAGTAAATAGCTTTGAGGATCTAGCTCAGTTTAAAAAAAAAAAAAAAGATTCTTGACAAATACAATATTTGGAAAGAACTGAAACATTACAAGCACTAAAATCCTATAAATGTAACTCATCTAAACACAGCAAATATAATAAAAAATACCCATCAAAACCCCTTAGCAATTAGAAAATCTAGCCTTGAATTGCTTACTCATGGTTTCCCACCTAATATTAGAAAAACGAAGACATTTTCCTATATGTTCCAATTACATTAATGTAGCTTTTAATGTTGTAATTTAACACAAACTTAAAAATGCAAATAATCGCTTTTATGAACTTTACCAAAAATCAGTTACAGTGCACCTAACGTTAGTATATTATGCTCTAAAGGGGCTGTCAATGTTAATTAAACACAGTATACTGTTTTAAGAATCAACTTTTCCATTTTTAAACAGGGTGACTGATGATATTATATTTATATTCTGCTAAGAAAGGAAAAACAGTTTTCGTATGCAATTCTTCAGAAAGTAATAATTTAAGAGATATTTTGTTTCATAAGATCCCAACTAAAGAACAGCAACTTGGCACAGGTAGGACACAAAACTGTTTTCCCTGACTGCATGACCATACAGTATTTAATTTCCCATCTTGTCCAATGGGAAATTAAATACTGAAAATAAAATAGATACAGGGGTCTGTTCAATTAATATAAACAGCAGCAGCTCTAAATATCAACACTGTTTAGATCATTTGGTTGTCATGGGTCTTTGTGAAAATAAAACTCGTAACAGCTGGTTCATATGTTAGTCTTGTGTCAGGAGACGGTCATGCGGTATGACTAAGTGGCATTTAGATGTTCCGTCATTAAACTAAATTGAATGGATCCTACAGTATTTTGGAGCATAGGTAGATGATTGAGGCTCATAAAGAATGTGCTGAAAGATGAATACGGTTAGAAATATTGGGAAATACAGTATATCAATACAATGAATACCATGTCAATTTGCTGTGTAAATATAAATAGTATTGTTTATTGTGCAAAATTGATGACAAAACATTGTTCCCTTTCAAGACGAAATTAACCATCAAGGTATGGAATATTGCTGTCAGGCAGTAGGATTGGCTGAGCTTTATAACAAAGCTGCCATGTAAGCCCACCCCCCTGGGAGCTTACTATATGCAGCGCGCAGAGACTCTCTTCCTCTTTTGCCTTCAGCCTTTGTAGGACATTGAGCTGGTAAGTTTTCTCTTTGAGAGATTTACATACCTGATTGTACTCGTCAGCCTTGAGCTTGGGAAGCTGGCTACCGCCCCTTCTCTGAGTTTATTTCGGTGTTCACTCTACTGAGCATTATATATATATATATATATATATATATATATATATATATATATATATATATATATATATATATATATATATATATATATATATATTTTTCACGTGTAAAAGTGCAAAAAAAAAACGAAACCGTAACGCAAGAAAGGCGCAACCGAGAGGCTTCTTTAAATATAATATTAAATTAAAATATATATTATATTATTTTTTATTTAATTTATATTAATATATATATTGTCGGGTTTTTTGTATTGTCTATTCTTCCCCTAGGTATAGAATAGAGTTTAGAGGACCCGTTGCGCGTTTGGTTTTACGCAGTCTCGCCTCCGCTAGACCCAGAGTTCAGCTTGCTACTAGCAGCCACTCCAATAATACCACTCGCGGATTGTAACATCACACCGCATGGTTGCTGTATACTGTAGCTACGCTACAAATATCTGCACTTTAGTGTGGCTGCAGTTCCTCTAAAATAAAAAAAAATGATTTATTTTCCCATACAACATACTAGGAAGACTACCACCAACTAAACTTTTCAGTTGCCCCTTTTATCAAACAGGTAAGTATAGCACAACACCATTGTCTTTTAGACTGAGACACTGTACTAGCAATTAGCGTCTCTGCTCTGCGGGTCAGCTGACGATTCGGCGTCTAGTGCATAGCCTCTTCACGCTCAGTACATGCGCTTCTCCGTTTTCAGTGTCGGCGCTGTTCGACTCTCGGTGCACACACCTCGCCGCTCGATGCTCGGTGTATCGACGCCTCGACGCTCGGTGCATCGACGCCTCAACGCTCGGTGCACGCACCTCGACACTCGGCGCACGCACCTCAATGCTCACTGCTTAGGCGCTCGACGCTCGGTGCATCGACGCCTCGACGCTCGGCACACGCACCTCGACACTCAATGCATTGGCGTCCGATGCTCGGTGCATCGACGCCTCGACGCTCGGTACACACACCTCGACGCTCGGCACATTGATCGGTGCACACACCTTGACGCTCATTGACACGCATAGCTTTGACGCTTCAGTGCTCGACGCAACCCATTGAGACGCGATGCTTCAGCGATCAGGGTGTCTAAAGATGTTTGGGTTCCACCGTTGCATCACCTGCCAGGCAAAATTGCCGGCAAGCGACCAGCATGAGGACTGTGTGGCGTGTCTGGGACCAGAGCATATCGTGTCTGCCTTGGCAGACGGATCATTTTGTGCGCTAATTTTCAGCCGTGCACTCTTCGCCAGAGGGCGAGAAAAGTGGTTGGGAGCCACTCCCCCTCCTCTGGGACATCTTACACCCTGTCTGTCCCACCGTCGGGACTCCGCCTTCAAGCTGCAGCTATCCAGGAGCCCTTCTCAGCTTACAGCTGGTCAGAGATTCCCAGACCATAGACGTGCTCGGGAACGCTCTTGCAGCCCATCTATCCGACCCCGAAGCCCCTCCCCTTGCAGGGAATGCCCTCGCTGGTCACGGTCTCGCACCGTGTCACCCCACCATAGGGGACGCTCTCGTTCCCCTTGTTGAGACAGGCATTATAGAGACAAGTCAGGTGTGGCGGAGCTCACGTCAAAGATGTCCCAGTTTATGGACGTGATGATGGGTCAGCAATTGCTGTTCATCTCATTGACTAAAATGGTACCACAAGCCACTGACGCAAAGGTCGGGCTGACTGCCAATCAACCGGCTCTGCCCACCCCAGTTGCCCAACAACCCCAAGGGGTTTGGGATGTAGATGCCATCTCAAGGGATGCTTCCTAAGGGGAGCCTCTCCTTGAGGAGGACAGTGTGGAAGCTGAACTAACCTCTCAGCACTCAAAGCAAGACACTGAGTTGGAGATGCTGGACACCAATGTTCCCTTGTGGTCACTGGTGGAGCGAGCAACTCACCACCTAGGGATTGAGTGGCCAGCTGTAGAATGCACAGGCTAAATGTACAGGCTCAAGACAGGAGTATCGCATCTCTGGTAGTCGCCAAAAGGCAGCTCTGGCTCTAGCAGGCAAGAGTTCAAGAGCCTGACAAGGCCCAGTTATTAGATGCTCCCATCACACCGGGGCACACTTTTGGCCCAGCTGTTGAGGAGATGCTACAGCGCTCTGCTAAAGCCCGGGAGGCATCTCAGCAGATGGCGAAGATGTGGCTGCATAATCCCTTCCAGCCTAAGCGCCAACAGGAGCACCAGTGGCATAGAACACCACCACAGCACTTGCCGCGGCCACAGAGTGCTATGACACCTCCTTCAGCTTCAGCAGCGCGCGGTCAGCCTCCATTTGCAGGACTGCAGCGCGGAGGGTGGCGCCCTGAGGGAGGTGGCAGGCCATGCCCTCGTGGCTCCGGCCAGTCCCCTCGCGAACGAACGCAGCCGAAACAGCCCTGAAATCTCTAGGCAGCTGTTAACCCACCCCTACACTGTCCCACAGCTCAGTTCTGGCAACAATGCACCGACGACATCTGGGTGCGCAAGACTATATCCACCGAGTACACCCTTCAGTTCCGGTTAACCTCCCCCCTTCCGGTGGGTGGTCGTAACTGCAGTGAAGTCCTCAGCTCTGAATGTGGAAATACAGGCATTGCTCAGGAAGCGTGCCATTAAACAAGTAGACCCTGCTCTGTTCGACCAGGGGTTGTATTCCAAATACTTCCTGGTGCCAAAAAATGATGGCGGGCTCCACCCTATTTTAGATCTGCAAGTACTGAACAAATACCTGTGGTTGTTATCATTCAAGATGCTTACGCTCAAGAATGTCATCCAGTCTGTCCGACACGGCAACTGGTTCACCACCGTAGACCTGACAGATGCGTACTTTGACGTTCCCATCTGTCCGGGTCACAGGAAGTATCTGCGTTTCACATTTCAGAGCAGGGTGTACGAGTTTTGTGTCCTCCCATTCGGCCTGTCACTCGATCCTCGAACCTTTTCGAAATGTATTGATGCTATTCTAGTTCCCTTGCGGGCTCAAGGCGTCCGACTGCTGAACTATCTGGACGACTGGCTCGTCGAAGGAGCAGTTGGCACAGCACACAGTAAGCTGTGTCTCTCCCTATTCAGGTTGAGAGAAACAGTCAGCATGGAGCTGTGTCAGTGAATGCTGGGGTTGATGGCTGCCGCCTCGCAAGCCCTTCCCTTGGGCTTATTACACCAGAGACCTCTGCAAGCCCGGTTCAATGCCTTCGCGTTGCATCTGTGGAGAGACAAACACCGCAGGTTGACAGTATCCCGAACCTGCTGGAAAGCACTGCGCTGGTGGAAAGTTCCGTTGAAGGTTGTCACAAACGACACTTCCAACCAAGGTTGGGGAGCAGTTTGGAATGGCTCAGGGACCCGCGGAGTGTGGTCAGGACCCTGGAGGTCAGCCCACATCAATGCTCTGGAACTCAGAGCAGTGGACCTCTCCCTTCGGCACTTCTTGCCAGTGCTTCTAGGCAAGCACGTGTTGGTGCGGTCAGACAACACCACGGTTGTGGCGTATATCAACCACCAGGGCGGCCTACGGTCCCTTCGCCTTCACCGGATGATAGCATGGCTATTACTATGGGCACAGCCGTGTTTGACCTCTGCGCGCAGTTCACCTTCCGGGCAGAGTCAATTATGCAGCGGATCTCCGATCCAGAGGAGGCCCTCTTGCAGGGGAATGGCGTCTCCACCCTCAGGTGGTAGGGCGCGTTTGAGAATGGTTCGGCATAGCGGAAGTATACCTTCGCGAGAGACCACTCACTACCCCCTATGGTTCTCAGTGAGGGACCTCGACAGCCCCATAGGAGTCGATGAACTAGCTCACGAATGGCCGCCAGGGCTCCTATATGCCTTTCCACCGAGTCCGATGATCCCCGCCTTCTTAGAGAAGGTTAGGGTAGAGCAAGCGACAGTGATCCTGGTCGCTCCTCGGTGGCCTCGGAGTATATGGTTTCCAAGCTTGGTGCAGTTGCTGCATGATCAACCGCGGGAGCTTCCCCTGCAAGCAGACCTATTGTCTCAGGCCGAAGGATGACTTTGGCACCTGAACCCCAAGCTCATGCAGCTATGGGCTTGGTCCCTGAACGGGAGCGCCTGTCAGCCTTGGGGCTCTAGACGGCATTGATTTCGACCATTCAGAGTGCTAGAGCACCCTCTACTAGTTCGCAGTACACATACAAGTGGCAGCTTGCCATGCACACATTGACAGGTTATCACCAGGTTTCCATTTTCTGGCATCGCAGTTCCTAAAGGGCGCAGACATTTGCGACCTCCAAGAACGACCAGTTTACCGTCATGGAGCCTTGACATGGTGCTAGAAGCCCTTACAAAGGCACCATTCGTGCCTCTCCACACCGTGGATATGAAGCTCATGTCTATTAAAACAGCGTTTATGCTGTCAGTGGTATCAGCCAAATGCATCAGCGAGTTACATGCACTGTTAGTGCATTCATCATGTACTCGTTTCGCAGGAGACGCAGTTCTAAGGTCTCCATGCGCCCAAATGCAGCCTTTTTACCCAAGGTCATATCCCCGTTTCATATGAACCAACCAGTCGAGTTGATGGCGTTCCATCCTCCTCCTTTTTCTTCCCCAGAGGAAGAACGGTTACACATGCTCTCTCTCTTGCGGGCATTGAGGTGTTATATTGACCGTATAACAACTGTGAGGCAAACAAAACAATTGTTCAGATGCCATGGTTCTAAGACTTTGGGTCAGCCGTTGTCTAAACAACGCCTTTCCCATTGGATAGTGGATGCTATTAAATTAGCTTATGAATCTGCAGGCCTTCCACAACCAGGGCAGCTGAAGGAGCATTCCACTAGGGGTATGGCGACCACCTGAGCCCTCTTTAGAGGGGTGCCGGTGTTTGACATTTGCGCGGCAGCCAGATGGGCTACATCGCATACTTTTATGAGGTTTTACCGGTTAAACATACTGGATTCCTCTGCTCCACTATTTGGAGCATTTGTATTACACTCTATGGCACCTCAGAATGCCAATATGGTGTTGAGTATTCCACATTAGGATAGGTGTCATTGCGAGCATATGCTCCACATATGCGTAGATGTATTGCCTACGCAGTTGCGTTATGACGTAAGTCTGTCCTACTGCTGAGAATCCTCCCTCATGACGGCTTGGGTACACTGTTCCCATACCTTGATGGTTATTTTCGACTTGAAAGGGAACGATAGGTTGAGGATGCAAGCCTGGTTCCCTGAAAGAGAAAATAACCATCAAGCTGAGAGGTTGCTCCGGAAGCCTTCACGGCCTGAAGAGCAGAAGAGGAAGAGAGTCTCCGCGCGCTGCGTATAGTAAGCTCCCAGGGGGGCGGGCTTACATGGCAGCTTGCGCGGAAACCTATCAGCAGCTTTGCTATAAAGCTCAGCCAATCCCCTACTGCCTGACAGCAATATCCCATACCTTGGTGGTTATTTTCTCTTTCAGGGAACCGGGGTTGCATCTGCAACCTATCATTTTCTTATTGGTTGCCACTATAACCAGTGATTTACTAGGAGAAATATGCAGAAACTTAAATTTACAGTATATGTTGTATTTCCATGAAAAAACAAGTAAATGATAAGTACACGTGAACTGAAAATCCTGAGGAATAACAAATAGAGTCAAATTGCACATATATTTGTAGTGATAGGCTTTCTGCATGAGGTATTAATTATGTTATTAATTATACATTTTACATTATGTGTATGTGTGTCTTTTATAGTTGTTTTTAATCATTATGTTTAAATTGTGTGTGTGAATGTGTTTTTATAGTTGCTTTAATATGCTTTTACATTACGTTTCTATACAGTATTGTGTAAGTTTTGAGTTCTTTAATTTCGCATCGGCAAAACCAGCTATGCGCAGTTTTGCATAGCCTAACACGACTCAAAGTCACAGATAGGTGTCTGAGCTAAACTCCAAAAGACAGGAGATTAGCAGAGATAGTGTGAGATGGGGGAGGGGAACTGAAAGACAAGATGGATGCGCCCTGCTACGTACAAATTGGTATATAACCCCTCCCCCCCTTTCCCCTGCAGAGGGAATGTGCAATGATAGAGTGAAAACCCCTATCGTTGGACAAAAGTAAGACAAATGGGAGTGGAGTCAAGAATTGTTTACAAAGGTATAAATACCCCAAATTGTGAAGTTCTGTCAGTTTTTTCATCTCTTTTGAATTGACACCATGGATATCTGTGCTTTCTAACACAAACATATGCACTGAGCTGTACTGAGTCCTTGTCCAAAGCCAGTTTAAATCTTGTGCTTACATGATTGTATTGGAGGTATACCTTTCTTGTATATAAAGTGTTTTTGAATCAAAAACCATTTGTCAGCTTAATTTTTTCACTACATATTTCCAAAAAAGAGCACTATACAGATGAGGTAATTACTGTTTATAAGTGCAGACATGAATGCACTTTCAAACTATAATTACTGCATTTGAGAAACTCAAAGCAACAAGATGCAAGAGGATAGGCCAATTAACTTCCCCCAAGTAACACCCTTATTACTGAGCTGGGATTCCAGCCTGGCATTTCCTGGCTTTTAGTCCCACTATATTTTCAATGATTAGTCTAACCCGCCTCCCTGTGGTCTGTTACAACATGTTTAAATTGTGTGCACAAACAGTAGTACTGGTCTTCATACTGTAGCAACACCCCTTTAATGGAGAAGCATTATAATATAAAATAAGTCTAATGTAGTGCATTTATGAATTTAGTAAAGCTACAATTCCATTGCATGGTATCTCAAATGTAAAAATTAGAAATATTCTGCACTGTACCAAATGTACAGTCGTAGTAGAACTGACAAAAGAATGATCTTACAGGGGCTACTGAGCCATTTTAAAATAACAAGCTGATAGACATTCCAGCTGCATGTACAACAATTAGTCTTGCATTATTTTTCTCAACACTGAAGTATATTAACCCTTACCAGTTTAACTATAGTGTGTGTATGTGCTGTTTACCTAATACTGGCTTGAATACTGTTTGTTCACTGATTCATGAATTGTTCCAACTGTGGGTGAATAAGGTATCAATCAATGTCTAAGTGGTCAATTCGGGGACAACAATTCAATTAAAAAACTGAGTATAAACAAGCTTGTTTAATCTGAAAGAAATCATTATGTTGAAGGACAGATTATAAAACAAATCTGAAACATTATTTATTTGACTAGCATGGCGTCCAGTAAACACGAGGCTAACAAATAAACATGTTCTTTCTTATATAATTCAGAGGAATATTTCTTAGGAAGCCTTTTTGTATCTGGTGAATTATGTTTATTTCACCTGGTTTCAACACAAATTGATGTCCAGTAATACAGAATTGAGAGGAACGGTAGTTCCTCGTTTCAAGTTATCAGTGAAGCGCAAGAACTGCCAGGCTCTCTGTCCAGCAAGGATAGATTACATGTTTTCAGGGTTTTGGTGCAGCAAAAGTAAATCAGCCAAAAGCGCCATTTCACTTTTAATTTGTAGTTCCCAACACTCTTAGGTGAAATGCAGAAAAAAGTAAATTCCTGTCGTACAGTAAGAGAAATCTTCTTCTTCTTCTTCTTCTTCTTCTTCTTCTTCTTCTTCTTCTGTATATTTTTCAAGACCCCAGACACTTTTATCCTTGCATATGTATATTACAGGACAACCGATTTTAATGACAATTAACTTGTTTTGTCAACATGGAAATATGCTAGGCAACGCATTTATTGTAACATCTCTATCATTTATATTAAATGATTTATTTCTGTTTTAAAATGAAACATTTGCATGCAAGAAAATCTTTCATTATATAAAAAGGTCTGGTATATGTAGGATTTGAACCTATAGCTTTCAGTTTGCAAGCGTGTTGTGTTATACTGTCAGTGCTACACAATTAGGTAAGAAAACAAGCAGTATTTTGAATGATGAAGTCAGCCAGCTGAGAATTCTTAGGACATATTTTTGAGATTTTTTGAGTCATCATTCATCTTCATTGTCAACATCATCATCATTCTGAGATTCTGATCTTGAGCTCTGAAAATTTTTGGTTTCTTGTCAGTGAAACACTGTAATGAGTTCAAGGAGAAGGGGCGGAGAGATCAGAATGGCAAATTTTGACCTGATTTAAATTGATTTGATCAGAATTCTCCATTATGAATGGGCCCCTTTATCATTGTCTTGGCCCCTTAATCTCTACCTATGCCTGATTTCCACTATCTTATTAGAAATGTACTGTTTAGTAGTGATCTGTACATTCTACTTTGTCCCCAGCATTTGAATAATGCTGAAGACAACAAGCATATCCATGTGATGTGAACAATCCAAGTTAGGGGTTGCATTAATGTGGCCCCAGCAGGCTACATACTAGTGGTCAAAACAACCATGATGGCTAATGCAAAAACAGAATCATCCACAGCAAAATGTAATGTATTTGCAACCACATAGCATACTTCTTACCTCCAGTCACAGGAATTAGAAAGATATCATTTATGATGTGCCAGATATTTTAAATTGTATACAGTATTTCTAAGTTGTTCATATATAAACATTTATGCCAAATAAAGAAGTCCCATGTATAACTTTGAACTACACACTAAGTTAAGATGAGTACATTAAGTCAACTAAAACATGCAAAAAGAAATAGACTAGATGAAAAACTGAGAATCAAGCCTCTATAATAAGAGTTGAAGAGGCATTTTTTGTTAAAAGTCAGTAACGACTGTTTTTAATATAATTTGGACATGCTGAGTCCAAATTTGCTTGTTACCATGCTGTATTTTAACCCTTTCACCCTCAAAACTGTAAATCAAAATGTCCACCTACATGTGACACATTACGTATTACAATAGCATTTGTTGTTAAAGGTAGGTAACAACTGTTTTTAATACCATTTTGACATGCTGGGACCAAATCTGCTTGTTACCAAGTTGTATTTTAACCCTTTGACCCTCAAAATTGCAAACATTTATGTTGCACATCGTGACAGGCTGGAGAGTGGATAGAGGCCCAGAGACAGACTGCAGTTAAAAAAAAAACACTTTTATTACAAATAAACACAAAATAAAAGGGCACAAGGGCCAAAACAAAGGGATTTAAACACAAATAGAAAGACACAAAGCAAAACTTACAAAAATAAAGATTTCCAGGCTGGGCGATGCCTTCACTGGATGAGAAAATTCCAAAAAACCACAAAATCAGAAACAGCAAGCGCAAGCGCAAACGCAAACGCAAACGCAAACGCAAACGCAAACGCAAACGCAAACACCCAGCTTGCTTCCTCAGCTCCCTCCTATCCTTAATGGGAAGCTGAGGCCTCCTTTTATGTCAGGTGGCTGAGTGCTGATTGATCGTTAATTACTCCAATCAACCCCAGCCACCTGAACACAATAAAGCCAGACAGGTAGGGGAATTTAACCCCATCCCTGCCAATCTATATAGGGCAGAGCTCTGCTCTGCCACACACATCACCATTCTCCATTTTGCGACATGTTGGCAATGACAGATACATTTTACCGCCCTAAATGTGACATTTATTTTTTTTATTGCACCCATGCTCATTAAATAATATGCTGCATACAACATCTGTACCAAATTTGATGCTTTTATCACATATTACACTTTTTTGTGTTAACCGTTGGACTGGCGTGGTAATTTGTCTTCTTTATAGATAAAGACTTCAGAAAGCAAGAGCATCTGCAACTAAATTATCGGATCTGTCCATGGGCAGTGATTCCAGAAACATACCAGTGCATCCAAAACAAGATATTCTACTTCTGTTAAATCTATAGACTGGAGCTGCTGTGTGTTTTGTCAAGAAGTGTATCCTAAACAGAGAGTCATCTCTGTAACTACATTCAAAATGAGTGAACAAATAATGAGGGCTGCTGAACCTGATCACCAAATGACTGGTCAGTTACCTGGAGTTAATGACCTTATAGCTTCTGAGGGAAAAATATAATCTCACATGTTACATCAAATTCACAAGGTCTGCTATGGCTGCAAAATGAGTTTCAGCATGTAGCCAACCAGGGCAATGTTTTGGAGCTATGTGAAGTTTGGAATCGTTACTGTAATCTGGCAGAGGAAGCTGGCATTGAAATGCCTGCCTCATATTAGTCGTCATCGATGATCATTAAAAAAAAAACTCCAAACTCAAGTTAGGCATTTATTTCATTTCATACCGGTCTCTGGAGAAAGACAAACACTCTTAGTTCCAGCCAAGTATAACTATGTACTTATCTCACATTTCACAGATTCATCGTTGGATGATGAGATGTCGATCCCCATTTACCATCCTTGCGAGGACATCTTTCTTTCAATGGTACGTGTTGCATAAAAAATTCAGGGAGATATTTTAGCACACCCTGTTCACAATGGTTTCAATGTGAGTGAAGATGATGCAGCTGCTTGCATTCCTGACAGCCTGAACATGTTCCTCCACTTGCTATATGATGGCCAATCAGTTCTTGAGGACGATGCTGATGATGAAAACCCTGAAAAGCAAGAATATAAAGAGCAAGGTGCTAAGTGTAGCCTAAGACCTTATATGGTATACATGGTGGAAAGAAATTTATCCCAAAGTATATTGGGCTTGGGTGTACAGTCCATCAAGCAACAAGATCAAAACAACTTGTTCAACTATTTCATAAAGCTGGCCACTGCATTAGTTATGAGGGAATTCTCATGGTGGACAGCAGAGAAAACCCTTCAAAGTATGGATGCTAAAAGTGGTTCTATTATTCCTCAAATTATTATTCTTTTCTTTCCAACTCGAATTTAACAATACTGCCTGAACCAGTATTGTTAAATACTAGAATGCCAAAATACCAAAAATATATTCTGTAGACATTACTAAAATAACGGTGGAGGATGAGCCCTCACTGTATATGAGACTTTTTATTTCATGCGCATCGGAATATCGTTCCATCTTTTCTTAATCTCCTCCAACGTTCTTTTAATAATGCCTACACTAAGAAGTAAAGGCTCTCTTTAGAACCTTGCTTTGCCACTGTGGGGAGACCTTTTTAGGTGCTTCTAAGAACCTTTTTTTAATGGATTCTATATTCTCTATGTGGAGACTTTCTGTTTTGTCATGTAAACTATGAAATGTGTATTGAAAATTGGAGTTTGCAAAACAATACAGTACCGATTTACAGGTATTATAAACCGTAATTTATGAACTGGCTTGATCAGAAGGGTTAAAAAATTAGCTCTTTACAAAATGTTATTAAATATTTATTTGTCCTTGAAAACAATGTCTCCTTCTTGCTGCAGACACATCTCCCACATCACCTTACCTTTTCTATAGCCTACTGTCTGACAGCGACAACGCCTGCTTTTCAGAGTTCTTAAAATAATCACGCAAATACGAGACCCGCAATTATAATTGCTTCATTATAATTTAATAGACCTAATTTGCAAAATCCCCTCCCAATTTTAACGGTTTCATTCAGAAACGCCCCAGAATTACATATGCATATACAGAATTACATATGCATCAAGGGCTAAATCACACAGAGACATTGCCCCCGCGAATCATGTATTAATTGCGTGTTTATGCCATTGCATGTGTTTTATAAATCCAAGAGAAGGAGAGGAGCCATCACTGCCATCTCCAGCGCTAGAGGGAGAGATCCTACTCCTGTTTCCAGTGCCAGAAGGAGAGGAGCCATTGCTGCCTCTGTCTCCACCACCTCCACCACCAGGAGCAGAGCAGCAGGAGCTGCCTCTGTCTCCACCATCGCTACCGCCAGGGCTCCTCGCCAGAGAAAATTTTAAATCTTTGAAAGGTTCTTAAAAGTGAATTCTCATCATCTTTATCATGTTGTGTTCTTGCCTTTCCTAACTCATTGTGGACAAGTTGATCACCCAAGCCAACATTAAACTTTTTCTTTTTTTCTGGTGTCTGCTGCAATATGGGCTCTTAGGTTAGAAGCCAAGGCCCATCTGCTAAGAGCTGAGCGTTTCCTTGTGATGCCTACAATTCCACCACCTTTCTTTCGTATGCCATTCAGCCACTCTTGACTCTGAAGCCATCCAATATGCTCTGCTGAATGTAAAAATATTAGGCCAAAAGCAACTGGAAAGCTTTGTTGAGAAAAGGCTTGTAACAAAAGAGTGGGGAGCCTTGCCATATGCACTTTTATGATCCATTGCCAAAAAATAAAGCTCTAACATTCTTCAAAATTTATGAAGTAGTGAATGAGGTCAAAGGAAAGTTCACAATCGTCAAGGCAGATAGAAACATTCTCCAATGACTTATTACAGAATATGAAACTGACAGGACTGTTAATTTGCAACACGTCATGAAGCACGAGTTAATGCCTGTGGCTCTGGCATTAGCACAGACTAATGGCAGTCTATGGACTGGGATGAAAGCGATAATGGCAGATGCATTGGCCTCTGATGTTCACTGCTTTGAATAAACATAAATATTTTCCTATTCATGACATTTGTGAAAAATTACAATTACAAATGATCTTATCTATAAACAGTAACACGTTTAAAGCTTGGGACTCACTGTCTGTAGCTTGGTGTTGTTTACATTATCATCAGCGTATGTTAAGTGATTGGAAGCTAAAATTACTTTTTTTAAAAACACACTTTTCTTATACCAATACAGCACTGCTGAGCGATAATCAGTTGGTTTGAAAACCAGCCTTTAATTACTGATAATAGGTGCACAGGCGGTGGCTCCGTGAGCACTTCGGGGCTCAAGCACCAATGGGGGAAAATTAGGTTCTGCACAGTGCAAATAAATCACCTGTTCTGTCAAATTATAGTGTGGATGCTTCACAAGCACAACTGTTTTTGCAGAGTTTAAAAATACAAAATCCATTTGTACGAAGTCTCATCTATATTATCTGCATCTATATTTGTCACCTTTTTTTTATAACTCTTTTTTCCAAAATCCATGGCTGAACATATATTTAAGAAAAATAAAATCGTGCTCAGTTCTTCTCTGTGCTGTAAAGGAGCGGGCCGGAAACGTCCGCTTAAGGAACTACACCGCTCCGCTCCCCCGCTCCATATGGAATTGGCTCACTCTGCTACCCTCACACTCCTGTGCGTGAGACTGACAGCTGAGACCTCAGTCAGAACTGTGGCGCGAGCAGGGAGGCGTGGCCACTGGACAGCGTGTTCTTTGTGTATGTGTGTGTCTCTTGCTGTGGTTGCTACTGGAAAATGGGTGCATGCAAATGATGCACTCTTTGAAGTCAAACCAAAGGCAAAGGACATGGATATGGCCTTTTATGAAGAGACTGAATGTTTAACAAATGCCTTACATTGGCCAAAGTTTATAACACCTCTATAACAAGGAGAGTAATGTTTTTTTTTTTTTTTCAGCATTAAAATGTGTTAGTATACTACCCTTTAGCACTGACATGCATATGTACCTTATTAACTATTCATAATACCTACGTAAATATCAATATATTAATACCTACCAAAACCACTCATGGACGTACATTTGCAACGAAAAGAATACAATGTTTACACTTTCAATACTGTCCAAAAGTCCCTTCTACCATTATTTTACTTTCAAATCTTTTCTCATTTCTCTTATATTACTCTACTTATTACTCTCTTGTCTTGTCTGTCTGTCTATTTACCATACACATTCTCGAATAGCTTTCCCTCGCTCTATTCATTATTTTATATAGTAAAAAAAGAAGTGATATCTATAACAAAAAACATTGTCAATGTAAAAATGCAACAGTCGTTTAAAGTACATTTTATATTGAAATGCTCTTTGTACAACTTCAAGGGAATTGTGACCATTCCCTCATCAGCTCAAAAGTCACATCTGCAACAAAACACATCGACAATGCACAATCTCCCATTCCCTGTCTATCTTTCTGTAACAGTGCTTGTAAGGATAATCAAGAACACTTCAGTCTGTGTTGAGCACTTTCCTTGGCACATATGTGTCTCAGTATCTTTATTCTGGTTACAACCCAGCTGATAAGGAAATGAGCATTTCAGTGTAAAGTGGAGCGATAAAAAAAAGAAGCCAAGTTAGAAGCAACAATTATGTGAATGTTGGGCCCCAGCACCTCTCCAATTGTGACTATTTGCTTGATGCTTGACAAGGTTGCCCCAATTGCTTCTCCTAACTTGGGCTTTTGTGTTTGATATCACCACTAAACGGCTGTTGCATTTTTCTAACTTGTTTTTTTTTACATTGACAATGTTGTGTTATATATATATATATATATATATATATATATATATATATATATATATATATATATATATATATATATATATATATATATATGATAAATATGCAAGAGTAAGTAATAATGCAACATAGAAATGTAAGGTTCAATAGTTGCATTACTACAGGCAATTTATCACTAGGGAAATTGTGTGACACGTCTTTAAATATCCCACAGAGTACTTGCCATAGGGCTCCACTTCCCGGTATGGCCAAAGGGGTTTAATTTAGCTGGAAGGGGGAGGGGAGCATTATTTAAGGTGGTGAATCAAAGTGACAGAGGATGGCGTGTACGTGACCAAAAAAACAGCAGGGCAATCTGTGCAGGAGAGAGAGCTTTATTATGCATTGTGTAGAAATGAGTGTTTAAAAGTAAGCAACGTGACCATGAGCGGGGATTCATTTGCAATAAAGCACCAGTTCAGGAACAAATAGAATACTTTGGAGGAAACCAGCGAAACAAACTACGGACGCGGGAGCACAATTACTGTGTAGTAAGGTAGTTGAAATAAATTTCTAACAATCTAAACGGGAGTGTGGCTGGGATTTTAGAAGGATACCTGTGCTATATGTTTTAAGATGGGAGCTGCGAGTGAAGGCAAAGACTATTTTTTATTCCTGCTGTAACACGAGTGGGGTGTGTGTTTTTTTTTAAAAAAAGCGTGTTAACTGAACATGGAGTGTATATTTCAGGAGATAAACCACTTTTATAATAACGCTGATACCAGAGACTGTATCATTTGTAACAAATAGCACTTTGCTTACACTGTGTTTATATTAGGTACTGTGTACCATTTAAAAGGAGCACCAGGACACGTGGTGATGAAAAATCCCTGCAGCATGAAACTATGTGTTGGACCCACTGGTAATGGACTGTTCTGATAGGAAGTCAACCCCTTTAATTTCAAGACTTTTATCTTTAGTTGTTGTCTGGATCAAGTACGTGATATTTTGAGTTGGCTCCGTTGGGAAGACGAGCCTTGTTCTTTTCTTCATTTTTACTATTTAAATGCTGGGATAACTTTGTCCTTTTTGCCCCAGAATTTACCTGTAGGGAACACCCTTATTCATTGGTGGAACCTGGAAACAGAAAGAAAGTTTGTGCACAACCCTGAGCAAGGATAATACAATTGCAGAGACTAGGAAGGATAACGTACCTGGGAGTCCTCCTGGTGGCGAGTGGTGGAATTGCCTCACCAACACCTGAGAGCGTGGGGTGGTGTTTTGTGTTTGAGTTGGGTGCGGGCTAGCCCTGCCCAACTGTTAAGACTAGGGAACTGAAGAAGTTAAGACTAGGGCCTGGTGAGTGGGCTAGGTTTTTATTTTTCTGGCAACCTACTTGAAAGGTGTGATTTCACTGAAAATAAACCCTCACTTAGACTTCATTCCTGACTCCTGTCTGGTCTCTCATTAGGTTACCTCCTCACAACAGAGCTCAAAGCTCACAATCTATATATATAGTAATCAAATATTTTAAACATAGATACAGTATCAAACAAAATCACAGAAAATGTGAACAAAAATACAGATCAAAGAATCATAAGTTTTCAGTAGAAAACGTGACACACTGTCAAAATGACAGCATTACAAAGTTAGTAGCGGGTATGACCTCTTTGAGCATTAACACAATCCTGGCAGCGTTGAAGTATAGACCTGATCAGCCACTGGATAGACTGCTGTGGGATGTTCTGCTACTCTTCTTGTGCAGCTGCAGCCAGCTGGTGAAGGTTGGCTGGTCCGGTTATCTTTACACAATTACGCAAATGGATCTGTCGGATGCGACAGTCCTGGGCCGATGTGGTGACCCTCTGCCTTCCAGGACGTGGCCTGTCCCTCACAGAGCCTGTTTCCTGGTTTCTCTAGACTAGCCTGCTGACTGTTGAAGCAGAACATCTCATTCTCTGGGAAACTTCTCTCACAGACAGGCCACCTTTAATCATGCCGGTAGCAACCAGGTGATCTTCATCACTCAAGCTTGGCATGGTCGTATCTTTTGCTGTTAATTAAAATCATGTCTTTTCAAATGCCTATTTATACAGATTCTTAATCAACTAATTTTGACAATTTTAACTCAACTCAAGTAACAAACACTGAGCACCTGGCATTTTTATGAAATCACATTGCTTGAGCTCAGTTTTTTGTTATCCCAAGGAACATAAGAACATAAGAAAGGTTACAAACAAGAGGAGGTCATTTGGCCCATCTTGCTCATTTGGTTGTTAGTAGATTACTGATCCCAGAATCTCATCAAGCAGCTTCTGGAAGGATCCCAGGGTGTCAGCTTAAACAACATTACTGGGTAGATGGTTTCAGACTCCCACAATACTACTCAAACAATCAACAAACCTTTCTGCTCACTATTTAAAATGTAATTAAAATTATGTATGTGCCCAATGAGCTATTGATGTAATACTTAACTTCATCAAGGGAGAATGAAATGCTTGAGGGAGAAGGGACAAGGGTCTCGCATTGGTCAATACTTCTTACGAAGTCAGTCAAGTCAGTCGAATGAAATCTAATGACAGGAAGCAAACCACAGTTCGCAGGATATCAGCACCACTGTCATAGACGTGAGGAGGACTTGAGTGGATACAACTAGTGATGAACCTAATGATCCTTGCGAAAACCCGGTCAGATGAACCAGCTTAAGAGAGAAAAGAACCTCAACAGGCATAAGCCTGGAGTTAAACGGCCAAGAGCTTGTGAGAAAACTGTGTGGGACACAGTAAACACGGATCTCTGTTTTACTTCAGAAAGGTTAAATGGAACAGTTGAAAAGAAGCTGGATAAATTTGGGGACATCATGTACGCAAATGGAAGTGAGAGGTGTGGAATTGAAAAAAGGAAGGAAAAAGTACAAACTATTCCTGGAAAGTCTAGATGGCAGCAGGAGATTGAATGCTTAGTTAGAGAAAGGAGGCAGTTGAGAAAGCAATGGAAAAAAGCAGAACAAAGTCAGAAGGAGGGACTCAATCTGTTACAAAGGGTCATAAAAGATAAGCTTGTAACATTGCGCAGAGCAGAGAGCCTACGGAAACACTACAAAAAGAAAGAGCGTGCAAGAACTAACTTTTATAAAGATCCATTCAAATTTGTAAAGAAGATATTCACCAACGAGAAAAATGGCACACTAAAATCATCTAAGTTTGAGCTGGAGAGATATTTGGAGGAAACACATACAGATTCAAAAAGGCAGGAGCCTATGTCAATTCCTTCAGATATTCCACCTATCAATCCACCCCAATACCAAATGGAGGACTGTGCACCTAAGTGGAAAGAAGTAGAGCAAACTGTGAAAAAAGCAAGGGCATCATCATCTCTAGGGCCTAATGGAGTTCCATACAGAGTATACAAGAGTGCTTCTGGAGTTCTACGAATCCTGTGGAAATTGATGAACATGGCATGGGAAAAACAGCTGTACCAAGAGCATGGTGCCGAGCAGGTGGTCTTTAGACAAAAAGAAAAGGATTCTACAAGCATCTGTCAGTTTCGTCCTATTTCCCTATTAAACGTAGAAGGCAAGATCTTCTTCAGCATTATTGCTCAGAGATTGTCAACCTACCTATTAAAGAACTGCTTCATTGACATTTCAGTACAAAAAGCAGGCATTCCAGGTTTCCCAGGATGCTTAGAACACATCAGCGTAATCTGGCAACAAATTCAATAAGCGAAAAAGGAGGGGAAGAAGCTCCAAGTGACATTTCTGGATTTGGCTAATGCATATGGTTCAGTGCCACATGAACTACTTTGGGCAGCATTTGATTTTTTCAGCATAATGATGATAATAACAAATTTAGTGAAGGCCTACTTTGGAGATTTGCAATTTAGTTTTTCAACTTCAGAATTCAGCACTACATGGCAATGCCTAGAAGTTGGAATAATGGCAGGATGTACCATTTCTCCACCGGCTCTTACCATGGCAATGGAAGTAATTATAAGGGCATCAAAATTGGTAGTGGGAGGAGAGCTCTTGGCTTCTGGAGTGTGACTACCACCAATTCGAGCATACATGGATGACATGACAACAATGACTACAACAGTAGCCTGCACTAATCGGTTATTGGGCAAATTAACCAATAACATTGAATGGGCACGAATGCAATTCAAACCCACTAAATCAAGGAGCATCTCTATAATTAAAGGTAAAGTAGTAAATAAAAGGTTCTACATTAATGGTGAGGCAATAACAACAGTGTCCGAGAAGCCAGTGAAAAGTCTAGGGAGATGGTATGACAGGGATCTAAAGGACACAGTTTGTGTGGGAGAAGTTAGACAACAAGCAGTGGAAGGGTTGAAGAGCATAGACAGCAGCGCTTTACCAGGCAAACTGAAACAATGGTGCTTTCAGTTCGGTCTACTGCCAAGATTGGTATGGCCACTGACTGTGTATGGGAGGTTTCCTTGGCAACAGTTGAGAAGCTGGAAGCTTTAATCAGTTCATACGTCAGGAAATGGTTGGGAGTTCCACGCTGCCTCAGCAGAGTGGGACTTTATGGTAAAGGAATACTGCAGCTACCAATCTCTGCTCTAACCGAGGAGTTTAAGTGCGCCAATGTCCGACTGGAAATTACATTAATAGATTCACATTACAAATGTGTAAGGGAGGCAGCACCTGTGTTGAAAACTGGAAGAAAATGGACGGCAAAGAAAGCTGTGGAAGATGCTAAGACTGCCCTTCGAATCGGAGATGTTATGGGGCAAGTTCAGCATGGAAAAGGAGGTTTTGGTCTCAGTTCAGCTCCTATTACGTGGCACAAGGTAACCCCAGCTCAACAGAATAAGCTGGTAGTCAATGAGGTGCAAAAGCAGGAGGAGAGGATCATGTGTGTAAAGGCCATTTCCCAGGCCAAAAGGGATAATGGATGAGATGGGGGAGTGTGGATCAATGCAAGATCGGCTGGCAAGACCTACGGACAATGGAACAGAGCAAGATCAGTTTCATCATCAGATCAGCATATATTGTTCTCCCATCACCACAGACCCTAAACCTCTGGGTGGGTGAGGATCCCTCATGTCCTTTGTGTTCATTACCTGCAACATTAAGGCACATTTTGACAGGATGTAAGGTGGATCTTAGCCAAGGACGGTTTACTTGGCGCCATGACCAGGTGCTGCGATGTTTGGCCTTAGCATTGGAAGACAAGCGTAACCTGACCAATAAGTTGCCACCAGTTCCATCAAAGCATTACACACAAAAGACAACATTCCTCCATCCAGGAGAGCAACCACCAATAAATGGTGTTAAAAACTATCCTCGCTCAGGACAGCTGGAAGCTGCTAGAGACTGGAAGATGCCGGCAGATGTTGGTTAACGGCTTATTTTTCCACCTGAGATTGCCACCACTAACCTTCGACCAGATATGGTCTTGTGGTCTGGATCAGCACGTCTTGTTCATCTGGTAGAGTTAACAGTGTCATGGGAAGATGCTGTGGATGAGGCGTATGAGAGGAAGAAACTTTGGTATGCTGAAGCGGAACAGTGAGGATGGAGAGTCCAAGTTTACTCAGTGGAGGTGGGTTGTTGAGGATTTGTGGCACATTCTACAACCCGGTTTCTCAGAGACATCGGGTTCAGTGACCAAGACTTGCGTCGCACAGTGAAGAACTTATCTGAAGCAGCAGAAAGGAGCAACAACTGGCTGTGGTGGGGACAGAAAGATTCTGGATGGGGATCTCAAGCACAATAGAAAGAAAGCAACGCTGATGTACAGGTAAGTAAGCTGGGCTGAGCTGAGTGGGGGATGGAGGGGGGTGGTGCTGGGATGCCAGAATCACTGTTGAGCCCTCTTGTGGTGTCGTGGGCTAGTCAACGAAACACCGAGGATGGAATGTGCCCACTTGAAGAACCCAGAGATGTACCCTACTTAGCTCAATCCAGACGGTTGTCATGCTGATGCGCGGGCAGACCGCACTGGGTTGATCCCCGGAGCCAGCATCGCAGCCGTTGTGTGTGCTGATATGCTGGGGAGGCAAAATAAGCTGATCCCTGGAGCCAACATTACACTTCAGCAATCAACACCAGCCAGAAGGATATCTACATCATCAGATGGAAAACAACGCAAATGGATGGAGATGCAGATGGATCACATTAGTTTACTGCAAAGCTACGTCTTAGTTGGTGCTTATCTTGGTGAGAGCAGAGTTCAAATCAGCATGAAGTTCAAAATCTACTCTCATGTAATGGAAATCATAATCAGACTGTTGCGTTTTTATTGTGCACCAGTATACAGTGGCTCTCAAAAGTATTCACCCCCTCTGGACTTTTCCACATTTTATTGTGTTACAACATGGAATCAAAATGGATTTAATTAGTTTTTGCTACTTAACACAAGATAAGTCCATAATGTCAAAGTGAAAAATAAAATCTACAAACTGTTCTAAATTAATTACAATTACAATAAAGAAAATAATTGATTGCATAAATATTCAACCCCTTGAGCCAATATTTGGTAGAGGCACCTTTGGCAGCAATTACAGCCATAAGTCTATTTGGATAAGTCTCTACCAGCTTTGCACATCTGGAAACTGCAATGTTTGCCCATTCTTCTTTGCAAAATTGCTCAAGCTTCGTCAAGTTGAATGGGGACCTTTGGTGAACACCAATTTTCAATTCTTTCCACATATTCTCAATTGAATTGAGGTCCAGGATTTGACTGGGCCACTCCAGGACATTGACCATTTTGTTTTTAAGCCACTCCAGTGTGGCTTTGGCTGTATGTTTGGGGTCATTGTCCTGCTGGAAGATGAATCTTCTCCCAAGTCCCAGGTCTCTTTCAGACTTCAGCAGGTTTTCCTCCAGGATTTCTCTGTACTTTGCTGCATCCATATTGCCCTCCCTCTTCACAAGCTTTCTGGGTCCTGACGCAGAGATGCATCCCCGAGATTTGATGCAAGTTTTTTTCAACAATGGCTTTCATTTTGCCACTCTCCCATAAAGGCCAGTTTTGTGAAGCACCCGGGCTATTGTTACCGTATGCATAGTGTCTCCCAGCTCGGTCGTGGAAGACTGTAACTCCTTTAAAGTTGCCATAGACCTCTTGGTGGCCTCCCTGACTAGTGCCATTCTTGCCTGGATACTTAGTTTTTGAGGATGGCCTGTTCTAGACAGATTCACAGTTGTGCCATATTCTCTCCATTTCTTAATAATGGACTTTACTGTGCTCCAGGGGATATTCAAAGCCTTGGAAATGTTCTTATATCCTACCCCTGGTTGGTGCTTTTGAAGAACCTTATTGGTTCATTTGCAAACCTCATTTGCTTTGAATGTTCCTTCGTCTTCATGATGTAGTTTTTGTTAGGAAATGTACTAACCAACTGTGGGACCTCCCAGAGACAGGTGTATTTAACCTGAAATCATGTGAAACACCTTAATTGCATACAAGTGGACTCCATTCAATTAATTATGTGACTTCTAAAGACAATTGGTTGCACCAGACCTTATTTATGTTTGTCATAGCAAAGGGGGTGAATACTTATGCAATCAATTATTTTCTGTTTTATATTTGTAATTAATTTAGAACAATTTGACTTTATGGACTTTTTTGTGGTGATCAGTGGCAAAAACTCCTAATTAAATCCATTTTGATTCCATGCTGTAACACAATAAAATGTGGAAAAGTCCAGAGGGGGTGAATACTTTTGAGAGCCACTTAATATATATTAGCTCAAAGAGCCAGCTGCCCAACGTTTCGATATGTTGTACGTATCTTTCTCAAGGGAGCCTGTGTTCGAATCAAAACATTGGAGGTATTTATAGGTGTTTGACGGCGTGACAACTACTTGTTATTGTTTATATTCAAATCCATGATTTATTCTTACATGATGTAATGGTGTTCTATATGTGACATCACTTTTACTTATATCTTTAAATCTATATTAATTCTAGTTAACATTATTTTATATAAACTTATATTTATATTATCATGCAATGCTGGCTCTGACGATCAGCCTTGATATGGTCTCCCCAGTGCATCAGCATGCACAACTTTTGAATTAAATTTTGTCCATTTAATTATTTTTAACTTTTATATTTTATTGGAATTAATTAGTTCATTCTTTTCTGTTGAGTCCTGCTGGCATAATTGTGTCCAGTCTATTTATCCATTTACTTTCTTTTATTCTTATTTTAGCTGTTCTAATACCTCAAACTTTACATCATTTAGGTCATGTCCTTGACTGGTGAAGTGCTGTACTATTGGTTCATTCATTTTTTTATTTCTAATTAATGAAAGGTGGTTCTGAATTATTTTATATAAATTTGTTCCAGTCTCTCCACCAGATTTTATTTCATCACATTTTTCACAGGCTATTCCATAAACAACATTGCTATTTTTACAGTAGAAATTAGTTTTTAGTGGATATGTGGTGTTCTTATTTTTAATTATATTTTTACTTTTGTCCATGTATTTACAAACTTTACATGTACTAGTGCAAGTATTTGTAGAACTTATTCTGTCAATTATTCTTTTATGCTTACTGTGAACTAGAATATCACCTAAATTATCTTCTCTTTTGAATGTTACAACTGGGGCCTTAAGAAATACTTTTTTCAATTTTTCTGAATTATGTAGAATCAGCAAGTGTTTCCAAACTATCTTAGAAATATTAGGCAAAAGTTTAGAGTACGTCATTACTAATGGGACTCTCTTGACCTTTTTATCTCTATTTTTATAATCTAGTAGATCATCTCTTTTTAGTTTATCCACTTTTCTTAACTCTGTCTCTATAATTCTTTCTTTGCATCCTCTTTTTTTAAGATTTGTTTTTAATACATGTCTTTGTTTTACATAGTCACTTTCTTTAGAGCATATTCTTCGTATTCTTATTCCTAGACCCTTTGGGATTGCCCTTTCAGTGTCATTGGATGTGCAGAGAACATGTATAAATACTGGTGCATGTCAGTAGGTTTATAGAAGAGGTCAGTCTCAACTGAACCTTTTTCAAGTTTTGCTATGGTATTTAAAAATTCTATTTCATTTCTTGCCCATCGAAGGTCCACCTTAACATTACTGTGTATTTTGTTTGCCATTTTATGAAACTGGAAAAGAGATTATTTTCCATGTGTCCAAACCCCAAAAATATAATCTACAAACCGAATGCATTCTAAAGGTAATTGTTCTTCTCATTTCCCCATGTATGTACTGGCAAAATGCATTCCTAATTTAGATCCTATTGCTGTACCATCGTTTTGTTTGTAATTTGTATCAACAAATGTAAAATAACTGTTTTCTAAAACTATGTTGATCATGTTCAGCACCTCTGCTGTGGGTATTGATTTATCTAGTCTATTATCTAATGCTTTTTGAAAAGCTTCTAAATTTTCTTTATGAGGGACACTTGGGTACAAGGATTTTACATCCATGCAAAATAAAATTGTTTTCTCTGGAAGGTTGTGCTTTAGTGACTCAAGTCTTTTTAAAAATTGTGTGTATCCTTAAAATAGCTTGGTAATTTCTCAATGTGTTACCAAAGTTGTTTTTCTGCTATTTCAGCTATTATGTGTGTTATCAATCGTGCTGACTATCATTCGCATAGGGTGATTTCCTTTGTGCATTTTAGGATTTCTTCTTGCTAGGCCTGTTCTTGCATTATGTGGCTGCATGTATTTTTTTTAATTCTTTTGATACAATGCCTTTATTGTATAGTCTCTCTGCAATGTCCTTAACCTCTTTTACCGATTTATTGATTCTATTGCTTTTAACTTCTTCATGTGTATCCGTATTCTTTAATTCACGTTCTACAGATTTCATATAGTCCTCTGGGTTCATTATCACTATTCCCAATCCTTTATCTGCCGGTCTTATACTTTTATCATCATCATTTAACAACTCAGTCATAGCTTGTTCTTCAATATTGGTTAAATTAAGTTTACATTTTTCTTTAGTCCTACTATAATTTCTTGTTTAACTACTTCAATATACATATCTAACCACTTGTCTCTTCCATCCAGAGGAGTCCACTTGCTTGTACTGTTAACCTTAATCCCATGGTCATAATTACCCTCTGAATCTGAGATATTTTCATTGAAAAAAAATATTCTGCTAATCTCATGCATCTCTCCCACTCCTTTAATTCAGTGGCCAGTTTATCTTTATCAATGTGTTTTTTAGTCGGTATAAACTTAAGTCCTTTACTCAATACTACTTTCTGGGATGTGGTTAAAGTTTTACTTGATAAATTAAATACTGTGTCTTCTGTCTTATTTTTAATGTATTTGGTACCATTTCCATTTCTGGGTCTCCTATCTTTTTGTTTTTAATTATCTGTCCTAGTCCTATTTAATTCTCTATTTTGCATTTCATTGTTTACTTTAAACTGGTTTATTTTGAATGTTTTAGATGTATTTTGATTGTCTTTCTTAATGATGACACAGTATTTAGACGTTCCTCTGGTTTCAGTGTCTTTAAATACAATAACTTAGAAATGGTTATTGTTGTATAAAAGATTAATTGGATCGTTCTTATTTTTAATAGTTTCTATTGTGTCTTCGTATTTTAAACAATCCTTATTCTTTAAGTCTGTGTATACGTGTATGGGCTTATTTAGGAGGTCTGCAGCTACCAGAACTTCTGCATCTGTAGCCCAAGAATCTATACTGCCGTCAGTTAATTTCATTTTTTCAATATGGGTCACTGAGTCGATATACATTTCATATTGTTTTACATTGCTTTCCATTAGTCCTATTACATTATGTCTAATTGTTCGATGATCATTTTGTGAACCATTTAAAACCACACCTAAACATCTAAAAAAACAGTTTCCATCCTTCTCTATTTGAACTATGCTGTAACCATCATAACTATTATACTCACATTGCTCAAGCAATCTAATCGAAAGTGTTTCAGCAATGTTTTCCTCATTCTCATTTTTGTTTTGATTTAAAATTTTAATTTTTTCTAGACATATTCGATTTTGTAATCCCGGTTGATCTATTAATTTGTGTAATTTCATTAACTTTTTGTTGTTCAAATGTTCTAGTTTTTTGTTCTCAAGGTTTTCTACTTTACGAAGTAACTGCCTAATTTCTGATGGAGGAACCATGCAATTTATGTCATTTATAACTCTCTCTATTGCCATTTTGTTTTGAGAAAGTGTTTTGTTTCTGTTTTGTTCAACCTTTTTATTTATTATTAAAAAGCGCAACAGCGCTTCATAGCTCTCAGTACTGCCTGTTGTATCAATCATTTCCTGGCCTGACATCACCCACAAGCCTATCCTACTCACATGCAGACTCAGCTCATAGTGGAAAATTAAATATCCCTCTGGAAGACTATTGTTACCTCCAGGGTTAACTTACAGCTTCAGGCATTATAGCCGCATCGGTAACAATAGTGTTCCCTCTGGGCAATAATTTTCCACTACGCATATATGACAAATTTAGCATGTTTCCTTTCATGTTTCATACAGTATAACCACATGTTAGACATGACCATCAGAATTTGTATTTGTCAGAATCTCTAAATTATGAAGTCATGAAGAAAAATGACAACGATAAAAAAAAGACTGTGATAGTTACTTTTTACACAGAGACATAAACAATGTATGTGTGTTAGTTTGCTATAACCCATCTGATTCATAATATTATAACAATTTATATTTCAATTATATTCTTCAGGTTTTAGTGAATTCCATAACTGAGGATGTTAAATTGCATATTCATGAAACAGACTTTTTTCCTAATAAATCATGTATTAGGGAAATGTGTTATATTTTAAAATTAATGTGGCAAATTCAATTAAGCTATTTGGTGTGATAATTTATAATTCCTGTGTGTGCTGGTTGGAATGATGTAGGGTTCATCTTTAATTACGCTACAGAAAAGGTAATTGGTGCTGCTTGTTCTGCATTCAGCATCATATTGTATATTGACCATGTATCCAAGGACAACACAAAGTGTATTCAATTACTTGAATGGTACTGACAATTTCAATCTCAAAAGAAAAGCCCTACTTCTAGAGAACTGTTTCTTAAACATTTGATTTTTTTATATATTATGTAAGTTGTGAGAATCAACAGCACTGATTATACAGTATTTAGTTATGACATAGCTACGACAATGAAGTGGTCACAATAGACTAAGAATTTGAACATTTTAAGTAGCAAACATTACACTGTTCAGGGTTCTCCCCAAGCCTTTTCAGCCAGACGGGCTGGCCAGCAAAGTGGCCGTGGCCACCCAGCTGAAAAAACATGATCCGCCCATCTTGCAGACGCTACTGTGCCTTGAACAATAAGGATTGATTGAGCTTCTAGTAGACTAGATCACTTGTACGTTGCTGGGTGAAAAAAAAAAAAAAAACTCTTGTAACCACCTGACAGTTGCGTTACATCTTGACACAACATTTAACCAATAAGAGAATTGAAGGGGCGGGTTTTCTGTGTTAAGCACTTCGGGAGGTTAAAACATTAGACTGCTAAAAAAATAACCAGTTATTTTCAAATCAAAAATAGTGACAATGAATGCACTGTAAATACAGTATAATCGTAAATCACGAAAAACTACTCACTTCTAAATCTTTTGTAGTCATTTTTGTATTACTTTAGTATAAATACATGTTAATTTGAATTCATATGTTGTTTTTTTCTGACTTTATGTGAACGAAAAGACACATATTTGCCCGTTTTCCCATTGGAAATAGTGATATTTTGAAATATCATTGTCCTGGTCACAAAAGCAAAGTTTGTGGGGAATAATAGCCATTTTCTATACTTTGGAGGCATAAGCAATTAGGAAATAACACTTACTACCCAGGAACAAAAATTGTGTTATATAGTGTAGTCAACAAAAGACAACACATTCAAGTTCTTTGTCGTATTATACATTTAAGGTAAGGCAGGTTTATTTTTCTGTTAAAAGTGCTCCCGGCTATAATGTTCTGCCACGCGGCTGTACAGAATTCCTGGGGAGAACCCTGCTGTTAGCAATTATGAAACCACATGCAAAAAATCATAATTAAAATGTTTGAATTTTGGCAATCCCTTGTAGGCATGTTCGCCATCAGATCATCTCCAGTCAGCTACAATTTTGCATTTTTCTGTGCTTTTATGCTTTACCATGTCTGATTGTTCTTTTTTATTTATCTGTTTATTTATTTATAATACATACCTGTCATGTATCATATTACATTTTGTTTTAATTATGCATTGAATACAGAAACAGCCCTTAGGGAATTTCACAGCAGCTCCCCTAGTGCATTGGAAAGTTAATGAAGGGCACTTTCACACCTAGTTCACTTGCAATTGATTTGAATTGTGAATTCAAGCGAACTTCAGTCTCTTTCAAAGTGCATTCAAATATGTTTGTTTGGTTCACTTGCAGCTTCATCCAGACTAGAGTTGGTTTCACATTGCACTTTTCCAAACACTCTCTGCTCTTTTGCTGATTACTATGCAGAGGTTCTCTCTGGAAAAAACTTTTTCCATCATGTCCTACTTGGAGAATAATTTATGTGCTGTGCCTTTGGCTGTGCTGTTGTCTGTGTTCTTTTGGTTTATTTGGTGCTCATAACATCAAATAATTGCAGAAGAAACATAACATGCTGAAAGAGCGTCAAGTAGTTGTCAGAAAAACGCTGTTCTTTTGAAGGAAATGCCAAAGATAATCATGATTATGAAAAAAATTTCAATATTGCACATTCAACCAACTACAATTTAGCTGTTAATAATAAATAATAATAATAATAATAATAATAATAATAATAATAATAATAATAACAACTTGTTGTGAATGTTATATGCAGGACAGCGTAGTAAGATACAAGTGCAACAGGAGCTTGTTTACTCAAATGCACAATGTTTTCCCTGTGTGTATATGGCACAATTTTAATAAAGCCAGGCACAACACATGTGCTAAATCATTATTTAATTGTCATTTTATACTTTTCTTTGCTTGTGACAGTTTTGCTATTATGCTTAAAAAATGCGCTTCCTGCAATAATAGGCCTAAATCTTAAAAAAGTAATTTCATTGAATTTCCCCGGGTTACACCAGTTAGTAAATCATCTCCATAGTATTTTTTTGTGATGTGCTGTTGTGTACATGTGACATTATGATGTTCCTATCTGGTGTGTATTTTGACACGCCCTGCGTCGCGTATTGTGAGACAAGGGGAAACCCTTTCCTTGGTGTTTGTTGAAGTACGTTGCTCGATTTGCTTTGGTGTTTGGAGTGGTTTGTGTTTTAAATGAGGTGTATATGCATGCTGCCTGTGTGTACTGGGACTCAGCAAGGACTCAACATTGGATTTTATGTTGGATATAGATAGATAATAAAGTTCTGACATAAAATAGGGTTTGTAGTATCACTCTATATAGTGTGGCGTTCCCCATTAGCTGACCCCCAGAGACACGCTGGACCACATTGCTCAGGTACAAAGTATTTAATGCCTTTAAGTGTTTACTCTGTACTGGCCTACTTTAGCAGTTTACCGGAAAGCTTGCAACTAGCTCAGCTCTGCCTGGACTAACCCTGAGCACCCCTATATAATCATTTCCTTACCCCCCCCACATGAGAGTCAACCTCCTATCATAACCCCAAACACCCATAAACCTGTGAAAAACACCAGTGGGACGCCCACTTGTCAATCAAGACCCCCATAAGGTGCTATAAGCAGTCACCAACACAATTAGTACCCCAGACACACACATTGGTGTGTATCTATACATAACCACCCTGGGTGCAGGCGGGTCCCTAATCCTGTTTCCCCTTTTGCCCCAGTGGGTGTGATAGCACGTTACACTGCCCCCCTCTCAGACACATTTGTTCCCGAATGTGCTAAAATTAATTACATCCCTAACCGGAAGGACAGTCCCCAAAATTAACCACCCTGTGACTCCCGTACCCACCTGGTCCTAACACTCCCCTAACCTAACTATTTACAATGACATCTTCCCCCAACTCCCCATGTCCTCGGCAGCTGAGGCTGTCATCATCGTCCTGGGCAACCGTGGTGGGTAGAGAACCCAGCTGACAGCAGAATGAACAATCCTTGTGGGCTCTTATGGCCCTACTCGGTCTGTGCGGGGCAGCAGGAGACCTTACCTTACTGGAGAATGGTGCCACTCCTCTGCTGGAAGTGGCATGTTTGGTTGTTCAGCCTCCTCCCCTGGAGCAGCATTCAGTGTACGCTGGGAGGGGATCACAGGGGGATGAAATAGTAGCCCTGGGAGAAAGAGGAACAGTGATATGCTCCCGGAAAAGGACAGGCAACATTCTGTAATAGGACGTCAATCTCAGGAAGTTGCGCAACTGATGGACATTCTTGGGCCAGAGCCACTTCCAGACGACATCCACTTTCTCTGGGTCAACATCCCTTCTCCGCTCACAACATGGCCTAGAAATGGGGTCTTCCTTTGGAAGACAATACACTTGGCTGGGTGAAGTTTCAGCCCATCGCGCCGTAGGCATTCCAACACCAGCCTCAGGTGCTTCATTCTCTCTTCCATTGTTCTGCGTGGACCTCGTAGTGGATATCGTAAGTAGACGAAACACAGGAAAAGCCATCAAGGACACACTCCACGAATCACTCGAAGGTTGCCGGGGCATTGCAGAGCCTGAACGGCATGATGGTAAACTGCCACAGCCCTTGGCCCGTACTGAATGCATTCTTTGGCCAGGATGCTGACTCCATCTCCACCTGCCAGTATCCGCTCTTCAAGTCTAGTGTGGAGAACCACTGGGACCTGGTCAAAGTATCCAGGGTGTCGTCGATGCAGGGGATGGGGTAAGAATCCTTCATCATGACCTCATTAAGGCAGCGGTAATCAACACAAAACCGCTTGGTGCTGTCCTTCTTATCTGCCACCACTGGGGACGCCCATGGGCTGTCCAAAGGCTCAATTACTCCTGTCTCCGTCATCTCTCATATGAGACACTCAATCTCCTCTTGGCAGGCCCGGGCATGCGGCGTGGTGGCTGTTGAATAGGGGTGGAGTGGCCGGTGTCAATGCAGTACTGGACCCAATCTGTGCGCCTGTTTTCACCCTTCCCTTGGGGAAAGACATCACAAAACTCCACCAGACAGTGCAAGGCTCTCTGTTCCTCCTCATTCAGGCAGCGACTTCCCCGGTGGAGCATCTCAAGCTTTGCCAGTGGCATGTGCCCGGAGGTGCTTGGCTGCAGTGGCTCCTGTTGTTGTCTCACCAATCCAATATGAAACTGCTGCCCAAGATCAACCTGTCCTGGCTAAGATCCAGGCAGCTTCGGGTGGTGCGTAGGAAATTAAGACCCAGGGTTAGCTCATCATCCACTTCAGCTATCCAAATCTAATGTCTAGCAGACATCTTCCCCAGCTCAAACTTCAAGTTCACAGCTCCCAGCACTGGAAATGGTTCACTAGTTGCAATCAACAGCTCACCATCCACGGAGGCTCCATTTTGGGCACTGGAAGATTGTCTACCTAAAGGTGCTGCCGCTATCATCGGCCCACAGGGCTTTCTCTTTTGCCTTGTCCTGTTCGTGGTCTTCAAACCAGTGTTGGATGCTGTGTTGGTCGTAGGCTGTCCCGTTATCCTCTGGCCGTGAGGGAACCGTTTTTTTTACGTCCAGGGGAGCGCTATTTTGGGTGCCTTTCAAGGGGTTATGCTAGCCTGATTCCACCCCACAATCCTAGCCGTGGCCCCCCGCTGGCCTCCCATACTTCTTTGGGCAGTTGCGAGCCATTTGGTCTTGACGGCAACACACACAGAAAACTAGTCTGGCACCAAGTGGGTATGCGAAACACTTCCTTTTCTTCCATGCATGACATCACCGCACTCACTGTCTCTCTCAGCCCACCCTGACTCTAGCTATATGGCTGAGGTGACCAATCTTGTATCCCCCACCCCCAGTCTTGGGATGGGTGACCGGCAGGTGGTGTGGCAGCATGGCAGGCTAGTAAATCACAGATGGTCACCGGAGTGGTGCTGCTGTAGCCTGACAGCTTGGCATGGTGAGTTGAGTCATAACAGGCATGTGGGATTGCCAGGGGATATGCTCGCTCCCAAGTGCAGGTAATTGTGGAGTCACATTTTAGCTGTAAAAGGCATTCACATTATTAATAGCACTTACTGGGGCTGTGTTTACCTCAAATGTGGCCACAGGCTGGACTAATGACATTGGGGTTCCTCCCTGTAATATTTAATCCCATTTAGGGTGTCCAAGCTTACACTCCCCATGATATTCATTGTTGGATTATCCATAGAGAATAATGCAGTCTGATTTACATTGCCCCTCTGTGGAAAAGTGGCTAGTGAGTGGGGAATAGGTGTTGTGGTGATGCGGTGCAGGAGTGAAAGGCAGACAAACGTAGTCCTTTGAAAAAGTGCTTTATTTGTATTCCAGGTCTGGTGACCGTTTAAATAATAAATCCCCGGCAATACACAACCATGTGTAAAGCATGGGGATAACACAACATGGCACAGTCCCGAACAAAAACAAACACATGGTCACCAGTCCTGGGTGAGTGCAGACGTGCTTGTGGTGAGTGACGACACGGGTATTTTGTGACGGTTGGTGCAGTGGTGATCCGGATCGTGCTGACCTTCGGCGACAGCTCTGGATTTGTGGGTTAACTGTCTAGTGGTGCAAAACACAGACAATTACAAAGACAGGCAAAACACAATACACAACACGTTTCTTTTCTCTTTTTTGCACAAGCGCTCCTCTCTCGGTCCTTTTCTCTCCTAAGCCTTTACCCAAACGAAGGAAATGATTAGTGTTACCCTGACCCCTATATGCAATCCCGCATGACATCTTGGTAAACGGTTGCAGCTGTCTTATTGTTTGCAGTTGCCCCTCGTTTACTTTTCAGGTCAATACGGTCTTACAACAGAGTCTCGCTTCTTTCCAGGCTGACCGACTTCCCGGCCCCGGAAGCGAACTGTCAGGCCAGCCCTTCCAGATACTTCTCCTCCTGTTCTTTAGCACCCTCACAGGTCGGGAGGGAGATTTACCACCAGAACTCATTATCTTTCTGTCACACCCTCATAAAGATGGCACTGCTACTGACATCATTGCCCCTCATGCGGTATATGTGCTGTGAGAGCTTAACCACATCTTTGGTAACAGTTACAGTACATCACTTCCGGGGAACGCAGGTCTTTCAGCAACTCCTTTGCCCAATGTTTCCACCACATTAGCTTCAAACACTTGCAGTTTCATTACTATATGCACAGCTTTCTGAGCCCAAAACACAGTCTCGACCTGAAGCACAGCTAACAAGGCTTCTCTCAGTGTGTTCAGCAATTTTCGCTTAACTTATAGTATATGCGCAGATCGGCATAGTCTAAATCCCAATTGTGCTGTCACAATCTGTTCTTGCAGTTCCGACCCTGAACCAGGATACGCTATTCTGAAAAGACTTTCAAGGTCTCCAGCAAACCCCGACAATGTTTCGCCCACCTCTCTCTTTCTTGGTCTTAACTGCATCCTAACAATCACCATTTGCTGCTCTACCCCGTATCTCAGCACGAGAGCCTTGCAAAGTGCTATAAAGTTACTGTGGTCAAAATATTCATGGCTTCCCCTTTCAAACTCCTAGCCAAGTATGTGACTTTATCCTTCTTGGACCAGTTATTTAGCTGGCTGACAATTTCGAACTGGGTGATATACGAATCCCAACTGGACTTACCATCACAAGTAGGTGTTTTTGGTCTCAGTGATGCCCTTGGAGGAATTGTCTTTTTGATATTTATTTATATTTATTGATATTGTCTACTTGGAGGCAGCCCATCGGAGTTCGGAGGCCCGGTTCCACTTTCACTTCTTGCAACTCATGGCTATATGGAGCAGGGTTAAATACATTTCCCTTTTCTGACACCACTGTTGCATTCCCCATTGGCTGACCCCCCCAGAAACACTCTGGACCACATAGCTCAGGTACAAAGAAGTACTTAATGCCTTTAAATGTTTACTCTGTACCGGAAAGCTTGCAACTAGCTCAGCTCTACCTGGGCTAATCCCAGCACCCCTATATAATCATTACCTTAAGAGTAATCGAGAATCACTCTCTCGCATAACCCCAAATTAAACCTGCGAAAGACACATAGTGTGTCTATGCAGAACCACCCTGGCAGCAGGCAGGTCCCTAATCCTGTTTCCCCTTTTACCCCAATGGGGGTGATAGCACGTTACAATAGGAATATTTTCATGTAAATGTAAACAACATTAATATGTGCAGTTGACCCCGGCTCTAATGGTATAAGATTGTCATTTAGTGCGACAAAGTGCCATTAATTTTTTCATCACAGAAATCTAGTGGGTGTATTTCCTGACTCCGCTCACATGAGATTATGTCATCAAAATTTGACATCAAATCAAGCAACCTTTACTGTATGAAGCCCAATCAACATGTTGAACGCCCGTTGAACTTCACTGCAGTCCAAAATGCAAAAACACTACAAAAACACCTATACAATTTTTCTATTACACACATTCATAACATAAACCATAATGCCAAAGAGAGCATCAGTTGTGAGAATAATTGTAGTTGTTCAAGAGTATGCTGCTAATATTGATGCATGAAATTATACTTTAATATATGTAAATATAGCACTCGTAAAATTGTTATTTTGCTTGCTGCATCCATGCTTTTTAATGAAAAAGCGGAGATTTTACAAAACTTAGCAAGGACCTTGTCATGAGCAAACATGACAATTTTGGTGCTGATCAACGTTGCGGTTTCAGACAAGAAAATCTTTGAATATTTTGCGCAAATCCAACACAGCGGGCAAACCAACCGTCCAATTGATTTTATTTCAATTTTTTTTTTTTTTTTTTAGGCCATTCGTGCGCTATCTGCTGACATTGTCAGAGCTCCATCTTAAGTCGTTTTTGTCGACAAGAGTTTTGAAAATTGTCCATTATTTTCACGCGATCTAGCCTTGTGGCCAAACTGTGAACTTTTTTACCAAAGGACCACTGGTCTGGTACTCTGCCCATAGGCATCTACCTACGTATGAGTTTTCATAACGCTGCGACAAACTTTTGGTGGAATAATAATAATAATAATAATAATAAATAATAAACACAGCAATAACAATAGGCTTCCCAGCCTTTGGCTTGGAAGCCTAAAGAGTGCTCAGAGTTATTGTGATCTTAGTATAGCCCCATACCTTTAAAGCCTATTACACTTAAAATACACATTTCTTATGATAATAATTTAAAAAGGCTATACTGACATATTTTAAAATGAATAGATATCCAGCCATGCAGGGCTCTAATAAATGCACATTGATTCGGAAGTGCTTTTATTGACGACTACACAAATCAGTAGGAACAAGACAAACTCTAGATCACCCACACAACCGTATATGTTTACAGTTTTAGATCCCCCAATTTGTTGCTCATCAGTTAAACTCATAAGTTTATAACTCATAAGTCAAACATAAGTTTGCTGATTTGTGAAAAAAAAAAAAAAAAAAAAAAAAGGTTGGAAGGTAATAAATGTATATTATATATATATATATATATATATATATATATATATATATATATATATATATATATATATATATATATATATATAATAAAAGAACTTTAAGGGCCAAACTTCGTCCCCCATTCAGATGGGCGTTTGCTTGTTTCTGAGCTAAAATAATACACCCCACACAATAATAGCACACCGGGACAAAAAATGAAGACTGTTTTTGCTCTACGTGTTTCCTCAGAATCTGAACTAAAATGTGCGCAAAATGTTTACTTCCGAGTGGCATTACCTTGAATAGTTTGTTTCTTATGTGAGAAAGGACTGAGTCCAGCAGTTGCTCAAGTTCAAATGGACCAAGAACACTTTAGGTTCCCTTTCAAGTGGAATGACAACCATTACCGAATGGGAAGAGCCATCAATCAGGGAGCACATATAAAAAAGCTGCCCTATCAGGGCCCTGCTGTGAGGTGGACAGCCTCACAGTAGCATATAGCCATTTTCTCTCTCACCTCACTGAGACAACACTCGGATTGTTTTGCGCTCTCCTTGTGCTGGAACTTGGCTCTTTTGCACAGCGAAAAAGTCAGGATCAAGTCCCTAGCCTGCAAAAACTAATTCGCTACGGTAAGCTTCAACAGTTATGAGTGTATTGAGATTGCTAGTTGCCTTAGTCTCCTGAGGTAGATTTCTACTAAATAGAGCTGGTTTCGACCCCTCTATAAAGATTGGCGCTAAGCTCTTTTCTCTTTCTTTCTCTCGCTGTAGTTGCTTACTCTGCTTGATCGCGAGATATTTGTGTCAGCTGCTGTCGGGTGATCCCGCTGTTATGCAGCCCCGACCCCGACACCGATTGACTCAGCTCCAGGTGCAATCCAGCTCCTGGCCTGTGGAGCAGGAAGGAAAGGGGAATCGTTTATTTTAACAAAGAGGGCACCTTACTCAGCATGCTCTTCCTCTCTGTGAGGACTTTTTGGAGTTTGATTCGCACTTTCTGGAACCACCCGGCACCTGCTTCCTCTGTCTCTACAACAGCGGAGTCCCTACTGCACACCGTCGGAGTCCAAGAAGTTGGCCTGGGCATGTTCGCTCCCATTGGGAACACAGTCACTGTTTTGGTGCAGGGGTCCACCTTCACCAGGGGGGATAAAAACCCTACCTGACCTTCCAAGACATGCAGGACAACTGATGCAATGCTTAAGAAAGCTTTTGCATCAGCGGCGTTGTCGGTGAGAGCAGCGAACGCTATGTCCATCTTAGTGCTCTACTAGTCGCAGTCAGCGGCAAGACTGTGGGAGCGGGCAACAGAGACAGATGCGGTGGAGCTTCAGGTGGTGATGGGAGCGATGACTGACCTGATGGGGGAGCTAGGTCAGTCATCAGGGAGGTCTGTGGCAGCACTGGTGGCTGAGCGCCGACATCTTTGGCTGACCCAGGCCAAAGTTGTGGAGACGGAAAAGGCTGTGTTACTGGATGCCCCAAGGGTGTGCTCCCTACCACTGTCAGACCAGCATGCGCGAGATCGTCACTCTTCAACAAAAGCATGCCATGCACTTGGTAGGCTGCGGAGTATTCAGACTATAGTTTGCGCATGCTCCAAAGTACGCGCCGAGGCTCACACCAAACAGGTCATAGATCATGTGATGAAGTTAGGGCTCTCCATACATCAACAGAAGAGCAACTTCATACAATCTCAGTCCACAAAGTTCCTGGGGGTTTAAATTGAACTCTGTGACTCTGCTTGTCTCACTGTCGAAAGACAGGATTCAGTCATTGGAAGTCACGCTCTCCCAATTCAGGGAGGATGCTCTTCTGCAGGTCAAAACTTTTCAAAGATTGTTGGGGCTGATGGCAGCCACCTAGAGAATCTTTCCCCTAGGGCTGAGAATGCGCCCGATTCAAGCATGGGTAAATACGTTCAAGGTGCATCTTGTCCGTGATTGACACCGGCTGGTGCGAGTGTCCAGACAATGCCGGAAGACGCTGCCCCAGCAATCTGCGCCTCTGATCTCCCCTCGGCTCCCCCCCCCACAGAAGTTGTCACTACGGATGCCTCCAGCCTGGGCTGGGGAGCGGTCTGGAATGGGAGGGGAATACGAGATCAGTGGAATGGACTTTGGCAGAAAACGCATATAAATGCCCAAGAACAGCAAGCAGTAGCCCTACCACTATCTCATTTTTGCCAGCAGTTAGTGCATAAACACGTGCTGGTATGGATGGTCAACACAACAGTGGTTGCCTACATAAACCACCAAGGCTGCCTGTGCTCACCTGGCCTTCACCATGTGGCAAACAGATTCCTTTCTTGGACGCACAGAAACTTGCGTTTCATCAGGGTGGTCCACCTTCCTGAATGTGGCCAACAGAGCAGCAGACCCCCTGTCCAGAGAGCTCCAGACAGCTTGGAGTGAGGACTGCACCCTCAGGTTGTGAAACAAATCTGGGAGAGGTTTTGTAAAGTACAAGTAGACCTCTTCGCCACAGCCTAGTCCAGTCATTGCCCCCTGTGGTTCTCTATGGAGAGGGAAGGGGGTCCCCTCGGAGTAGACGCGCTAGTTCAGCCCTGGCCACAGGAGCTTTTGTATGTGTCCCCTCTGCTACCACTACTGCCCCTGACACTGGAGAGGGTCAGGGTGGAGAAAGCCCAGGTTTTTCTGGTCGCACCCAGATGGCCGAGGCGCCCCTGGTTTGCTCTCCTCTCCAACATGTTGTGGGGCCAACCGTTGCAGCTTCTGCTCTGCAAGGACCTCCTGAGCCAAGCAGGGTGTTATTGTGGCACCCGAACCTGGCCCAGCTTCAACTCTGGGTCTGGCCATTGAACGGAACCATCTATCCAGACGAGGACTGCCAGACACAATGGTAGAGACACTACAGTCTGAAAGTAGCATTTTTGTTAGCCGTTATGTCTGCCAGAAGAGTAAGTGAGCTTCATGCGCTGTCCATCGATGACACCTGTATGGCTTTCACTGGTAATGACTCACGGTTAACACTTAGAACTAGCCCAACCTTTTTGCCAGATGTGGTCTCTTCATTCCATATTAACCAACCAGTGGTTTTGGAGGCTTTCAGACCTCCCCCGCATGAGTCAGAAGAGGATCGCAGACAGCACATGCTTTGCCTGGTCTGGGCTCTGCGCTGTTACCTGGATATGACAGCGTCCTGGAGAGAGTCCAACCAGCTGTTTGTCTGATACGGGTGCCGCTCTAGAAGTCAAGCCCTTTTGAAGCAGTGTCTAGCACACTGGGTGTCGGATACCATAAGCTTGACATATCAATAGACAGACTCCCCCATGCTGGGTGACATTACGGCCCTTTCCACCAGAGACCAAGTGAGTTTGTGGGCTCTCTTCCATGGCGCCTCTTTGGATGAGCATAGCAATGTTGCTACCTGGACAGGCAGTCAGACATTTGCGCATTTTTACCGCCTTGATGTTGCAAACCGGGAGAGGCCCTCCCTGGGCTCTAGGGTGCTGCAGGCCCTTAGACGTCATGAGGGCTCTAGAAGCTATCCCCGTGGGTCTGTACTGTCGGTAATCTGGAGCCATGACAGTTTTGGTACAGCTTCCTATTTGGCAATGGTTGTCATTCCACTTGAAAGGGAACGTTAGGTTATTACCGTAACCCTGGTTCCCTGAAAAGAATGAAAACCATTACATAAGAACATAAGAACATAAGAAAGTTTACAAACGAGAGGAAGCCATTCGGCCCATCTTGCTCGTTTGGTTGTTAGTAGCGTATTGATCCCAGAATCTCATCAAGCAGCTTCTTGAAGGATCACAGGGTGTCAGCTTCAACAACATTACTGGGGAGTTGATTCCAGACCCTCACAATTCTCTGTGTAAAAAAGTGCCTCCTATTTTCTGTTCTGAATGCCCCTTTGTCTAATCTCCATTTGTGACCCCTGGTCCTTGTTTCTTTTTTCAGGTCAAAAAAGTCTCTTGGGTCGACATTGTCAATACCTTTTAGAATTTTGAATGGTTGAATTAGGTCGCCGCGTAGTCTTCTTTGGTCAAGACTGAACAGATTAAATTATTTTAGCATGTCTGCATATGACATACCTTTGCATATGACTTACCCTTCAAGGTCGTGTCCCCAGCTGACCTTCGATTTCGAAAATGGCAATATGCTACTGTGAGGATGTCCCTCTTCAGCAGGTGGGAGGGGATTCCCCCTCACAGCAAGGCCCTGATAGGGCAGCTTTTTTATATGTGCTCAGTGATTGATGGGTCAGAGAGGCTCTTCCCATTCGGTAATGGTAGTCATTCTTTTTCAGGGAACCAGGGTTATGGTAATAACCTAACGTTAGTTTCTGAAGTGGACTTTGTTGTTCATACCAAACGTACTGAACCGTACCGAGTGCGGACCAAATCTCTAAACTGACCCATTGTGAACACAGCCTTATAAATATATATATTTCATGCATATTGTTGGTGTAAGCTCATCAGTGTTTGCCTGTAGGTTTATGATGTTTTGTATTATTATTATTATTTTTATTTTATTTTATGTGTATTAATTGTTACTGCTTGAACTGTAGGTAATTATTTGGCTTTTTGGCTACAACAAATGTAACACATCAGTGCACACCAAGCAATCTAACAGTAGATCGTGAGCTTATCCGGCTTTAGGACCCAGGGGAATTATTGACAAGGAAGGATGTGTTGCTTTTTGACTTGAGAAAAATTCTGTGAGTGCTGTCTGAGAAGTAAGACTGGAGTGAAAGCCTGGTGGTGAAGGACAGTAAAACAGGACGGGGGTATCTCTCCACTGCCAGATTATCCACTTTATATTCTCAACTCTTTGAGCATAATCTTTCCTGGAAAAGACAGCCCATTTCAGACTTTATTGATATACATTTTAAACTATCACGCACTTCACTGCAAACACTGGTATAATACACATCTGGGATTTTGCTCAGCTAAACAGGCAAATTGATCCCAGGCTTTACCTTCAACTGATCAGATATTGCATTTGCTAATACATAAATCATTGGGAGAGAGAAGGGCTCTTATCGCCTCCTCTGCTATTCAGGTTGAACACATTTTCCCGAAATTTGCCGCATGAAGATGCCCAAGGAACTAGGTTTTCTGATGCAGTAATTTGCAGCTCGCCAGCATTGCAGAAATCGACATGATCTCATATTAGAGTAATTAGGTTGTCATATGAATTATTTGCCTTGGAGATCCCTTGCTCTTTAATAGTAAGGAAACTGAAGTAGATTATTAGTAATACTGACATTGTTATTATTGTTATTATTTTGATTTTAACCATTGGACGCGTGATCTGTGGGAATGAGACTGAGAAAAGCCGCCAGGGGTTGGAGGACTGGGCTGAGTTTAGATCGGAAACTACAAGTCTAGATTTTACAACTTACTTACACTTTAAGATTCAAGTATTTCTCTATGGAACGATCAACATCCTTGGACATCGACGCTCTGAAGGTAGGTTACATTTTAATATCTATATTGTTTTCTGGTGAAATATATAACCCAAGTTAATATAAAATGCATTGTAAATACATATTTCTCTTGTGTCTGCTTGTCGACTGTTAGCGTAACTACTTACCATAGGCTGCGATACAGCTGAGAACAGCGTACATTATTTCGAATGGTCAGCCATGGTGTATACTTTGTGTTATATGATGTTTAATCTGTGAAAGTTATAAGAAAACCACCGCTTCCATATTATGTGCACGAAGTGTTCACAGAGTTAATGTGCTTAAGTAGTATGTTGTGTTATAGATATTGCCATGGAAATGGTCATTGTTCATGCTGACCAGTATTTTTATTGTGGCTTTCTATGATAAAACACGGGATGTTTTTTGTAACATGGAGATTTGCATGCCTTGCTTACAGGAACTTTTTTTTTTTTTTTCCCCCGAGCTTTTTTTATTTTATGTTATTTATACAAATTAAATTTGGTAAAATATTAGGTCAGAGCTAAAGCAAAGCAGTGTTTTTCAAGAACCTATGGATCTTTGCTGTCAGCGTTAATTATCAAGGAATATAATTTTCCAAGTGCTGCTAATAAGAATATTAGGGTTTGGTTTTGTTATTCTGTGCATGAAAGACTTATGAAACAGATCAGTGCTGATGGAGAGCGTGTGCATCTTGAGGTTTCACAGGTCTGCCATCCCTTTGATCGCTCTCTTGTTCTGCTTCAAATATATATGTATTGCATACACAATTTGCCTCCAAGTTCGCTGCCGCAACCTAGTTTGGTTCTGTTTTGAAGAATAGGCTTATTTGCATAAAAAGACCTCGTTTCACCTGAAATGTTTAAAAACAGTACAAATTGTATACGCGACGTTTTTATTTGTTTACATTTGAAGATTACAAATAATAATAATAATAATAATAATAATAATAAATAATAATAATAATAACGATTATTTACAATGATCAGTGAAAACAAGTTTAATACAAGTTGTAGAAATGTCATTGAACAATTAATCCGAGTCTATCGTTGATTTTTGAGTTGTGACTATTATTATTATTATTATTATTATTATTATTATTATTATTATTATTATTCATTTAGCAGACGCGTTTATCCAAAGCGATTACAGAGATTGCGGGCTGAACTGTGTCTCACAACTGCTGCAGCAGAGTCACTTGCAATAGCCTGATCTCGGTTTTACTTATTCTGGACAGCAGTCAGTCACACCGAAGAAAAAATATGAATTTGAGCAATTTTGTATGCAACTTGAAGTCAATAAAACCCACCCGTGTATTTCCGTGTGTGCTGTACTTGTAGATGATTCTATGAAGCCGTTGTTACATGTGTTTTAAAGTGCTGCTATGTATAGTTTCCTACAGAATGAAACATATCGTTAAATTATATGTATTCATGAATTTGTACCATTATAATACACACAACCCATTCTTATGTTTGTGTAATTTGATTACAAAAAAAAAAAAATCTCCTTGTATGTGTGCACTTAATTGTGTGGTTTAATCATAACACAATTCAATTACATTTTTAAAGACTCAAAGAAGATTGCATGATAAGAGTATTGTGGTAGCAGTTTGTCATTCCATGATTCTAATAACGACCCAATGATTAAACGTGTATTAGGAAGTGTGTGGAGATTGTGATATGGTTGTCCTGTTGCATAACCAGGACACATTTGCTCCTTTGCAGAGGCAATCCAATTTTCATAAATTGGTCTTCAGGCTGCATTTGTTTAGAATGAATATTATGAGTCAAGCTGGAATTGGGTAGACTATATACAGTTATACAAAGTTTAATTACGTTTGCTAAACATACTATATAGTATGGTAACACTGATTGTCTTTATAGTGCATGCATAATGAATAGATTAATTGGAATATTGTCTGTCATAATTTGGGTCTATTACATATAAATGCTTACTAATACATTATATGTAATGGTAACTTTCCAAGCAGATCATTAACTGTATATTAAGGAACAGGTGGGCTTTTATGTTATGCATTGTACAATAGTTATAGGTTTTAATATAAATCATGTTAAAATAATCTTGGGAAACTAACATACAGTGGAAGCAGTCAATATTTCTTGCAATCTGGTAACATGTTTAAATTTGTGTTCTTTCCTGACAAGGTCATTACATTGACTACATTTGAAAAAGTTGCAATAACGGTTACTGTAGAAGGGAAGATATTATTACACATAAACAAAAAGGAGATTCATGGTAGTTTATATATAAACCTTGGAGTCTATATATAGTAAAAACAAATCGATTCTCAGGTCTATTTACTTACGCCTCTGTTATCTGAACTGGTTACCTGTCATGATGTGCGCAGTGATATCTCATATTCATAATACAATAAGTAACTTCTTGTACAGTGGCTGTATTTTAATATTTTCTGGTGTCATGTTAACACTTTTGCAGGAATAATTATACTATATGGACAAATTAATGTTACAAACCCCCTCTGGTCCCAATTAGCTTGGATAAACAAACTTTGAAATCTCCACTTTTAAAACAATAAGGGTCCCTGGTGTCTATACTAGTTAAAGTACTACTGAGTCACATCAATGGTTCCAATCCACCTCATGCCAAGTTGCTAATTTTTGATGGACACCCACAGAGAAAACTGCATTGGCATGGTGGGTTATGGAGGAAAAATTGGATAGTCAGTCTCAATTTGCTGCAGTAACCACCCTCCGGGGTTCAGTAATTGGTAACATCCGGTCCATAGTTAAAAAAAGGTGAATGACTTGACAGCAGGAACGGAAGTCTCAATTTATTATACTTTCCCATGCTTTACCATGTGTTTCTATGATTCTCTGCTTTACACCACTATAACGAATACCAGACAGACTCTAGTGCTAGTAGTGCAAATATAGTTTATTGCGAAAACAAGTGTAGTGATGTCCAGTTTAATGCTGGCCTTTGGCGACAACTACGGATCGTGTCCTGCCATCTAATAATAACAAACAGTATACTTTAGTCACGACAATAAACAAACAGAACACTCAGGAACAGATCACCCCTTTTGTACACTTTATCATGACCCCTTGGTTAATGAATGCAACAGCTCCTCCAATCCATGGCTGCCACACTGTTTCCCTTCCGGGTAGATGATTTAGTGTACCGGACCTCCGTCCCCTTTCTAGATTACCAACTTCTGCCTAACCCTAGGAATGAATTGTCTGGCTATCCAGTCCAGGGTACGCTGTTCCGTTTACGCAGCGCCTTCACAGGTCGGGAGGGAGATGTATCACCAAGAATCACTTTGTCTCTGATGCAATGAATACATATACTATATAGTATATATATATATATATATATATATATATATATATATATATATATATATATATAGAGTCTCCGTTAACCGTTAAATACCGGTTAGAGACTGTTTCAAAAGCTTGTTGACCGGCAGAGATGGAAGCCTCAAGTCAGTTTGACTGGCAGCAAAACGTGTTTTGCACAGATTGTCTATGTTTATTCTCACTCTGAGTGGCTCACTTACTTAACGCGCCCATAGACAGTTGCCATCTTGGTGCATGTGTGCCTATTTACAGGCACTCATTTTTTTTATTTTTGTTTAATTGAAAGCATAAACATAAGCCTATGGTTGTGAGCTGGTATGTCTCATCAGACATTAATATGGACATTTTTCAAAAATGCTGCTTCAAATTCAGCTGCAAGTGAAAATGGAACAGAACTGGATGTGCCTGAAGAGCCAGAAGACATCAAAACTACTACAAAGCCTTCAACAAGTAAGAAAATAAAGAGATTGTACAACCCTGAGTGGGGGGAAAAAGTTTGTGTGGGTACGACAGGAAAATGTCAATAGCACTGACAAAATATTTTGTCAGTTTTTCATAAAAGCTGCACGTAAAGATTGATTTATTAAATTCTTGGTTATTATGCAAGTTTCTTCCCTGACAGCACACACCGAGTGCAACGACCATATTTTAGCTATACTTCCAGTGAAACAGCAAGCTATCATGAAAAAGCACTGTGATAAAGCAAGTCAATCATCAGGCAGCAAACTGATTCCTCAGCTCAAAGCTGTTTATCACATGGCACAAAATTACATTACAAGTCACCAGTTTAGCGAATATTTATGCTAAAATATCAATAACGTTTGAAAACAAATGATTTAACTGTTTTGTTTTATGTTTAATTTAAAATATGAATGCAATTTTTTTTTCTACGTGTAATTTTGATGTGTGTATGTATAGAGTTGACATAACCAGTTCATTTTGTGTGTGTGTGTGTGTGTGTGTGTGTGTGTGTATATATATAGAGTGATTGATTGATAAAAAAGTGAGCCTTTATTTACTATTGTTTTCTTTTTCTTGATGTGGTAGAGCAAGACCTCTCTACCAGTAGATTCCATACTCAACAGACATACTAGCTCATCCATCAGGAGCATGGTCTTGGCTGAAAACATTTAATTATCAAAGAATCTATTAAAACAAAGAAAAACCTTATAAATCAGTCTCATGTAGGCTGTTGGCAACAATAGACTTATTGCTCATCCCACTGAAGAATTCCAGCAATTCAAGTGGACTTTGCTTGATGAACTAGTCAAATTCTCCTCCCCAGGGGGCTCCAGAGTGATGCATCCGGTAAAAGTGTTCCACATGGAGTGCAGGATATTCCACTGTTGACCGTGGACTGGAGCTCCCGTTAGGTTGGCCAGGGTGTCCTCGGCTCACCACGCACCAGCGACCCCTGTTGCCTGGCCGGGTGCCTGCAGGCTTGCCTGTAAGCTGCTCAGAGCTGCGTTGTCCTCCGACGCTGCAGCTCAGCGGTGGCTGCATGGTGGGCCTGCAGTGTGAAAAGAAGCGGTCGGCTGATGGCACACACTTCAGAGGACAGCGTGTGTTCGTCTTCGCCACTTCTGAGTCAGCTATTCCAAATTGGCAGGAAAAATGATTAAAACAATTGATGACTGCTAAATTAATTTAAAAAAAAAAAAAAATTCCTCTCCTAGTAAGAGCTATGAAGTCATGTCTGTCCAATAAGACAGTTCTGTTGTGAATTTTAATTCATCGTGCCTTGTTGCTGATTCCAGCAAATTATCCATCTTAGCACCAACACTTAGTATTATGTTAACTTGTGCTAAAGTGTGTTCCTTTCAAGTTTAATCACAAAAGAACATATGGACAAGTGGTGGTCTAGATATACACACAACTCAAAAGTCTGATAGACGTACAGAAGTATGTATGCCTGTGTATGTGGAAGGTAAGATTAGTTCCTCCATATGCACTGCAGGAATTACCTAGTCAGAAATGATAGAACACATTTCATTAAGTAGCTGAAGTTTATTTAAATGATAAACAAGCTTTGATATTCATGAAACAGTTCAGCATTCACAGGTGTCAAAGTTTAATTTTGTGAAAGAGAAAAAAAAAATGCTTTCAGAATCAATTCAGTCAATTGCATTTTATTGTACACTATTTTAATCATTTTTTTTTATAAAAGCAGCTACGGTGAGGTGAAACCCACTTATCAATCAAGAAGACTGTCAAGCCTATTTTTCTCTCCAAAAACCTAAGCAACTAATGCTATCAGGCTCTGGAGGCAAAGACCAGCTCCTCTTTCTGGTCCATGACATTGACTATTTATCTAGTCAGACTGCCACACTGATAAAATAATAACAACAAAAAATAGAAAAGCATGCCAGAAACTGGTAATTTATTAATAAATGTTTTTTACTGTACACTTTATATCATTCATTTGTTGTTGTTGTTTTTTTTTTTTTTTTGCTTGTTTTTTTTTTTTTTGCAATTAAATGCTTAAACATTAAAGATTTTGATACCACAATGGAAGTAGAGTTCTGTTCTTCATGACACTGAAAAGCAAGTTTCCAAACTAGATATCTCATATACCGCTTCTGCCAACTGGGCTTGAAAGGTTAAGTCCTTTTAGGGATTGCTACTTGTTTTTTTACACAGGTTTTTCTTACACATTACATTTTCAAACACAGTTATAAGCTTTCAATATCACCTGGGCCCCATAAGGTTAAAGTGAATCATATTAGAGATACATTAGTCAGGTGATGTGTCACTTTGTGTGAAGAAGTGCCCAGACTATTTGACACAATAAACAATTTCAACCAATAGGGTTTTTCTGTCAATACCTCAGTATGTTTCACTGTTGAGTCACAGATAATGACGATGACAAGTGTGAATTGAAATCCAGCCTTTCCGGTATATTTATTACGTGTGCTTAGGATCTGATGTAAAGCTATAAATGATGCTCTTAAACCCTGTGTACTGTGACGTGTAACATAGCGGCTTATATTCTCATAATTATATATTTTTTTTCACATATTTTTACTGTTGTGGAAGATTATTGCATTTTTTCCTGGCTTGTTATGAGGCTCAAGAGAGTACATGATTGGAAAATGATCTATTCACCCTGCACAGAATCGCTGTACTTCATTCAGTATTAATTTAGATGAGGCAGATAATATTCACTGTTCATGTAAATATGTCATCTACTCAGTCAACCGAGACCATTTACTTATTGCTTATTAAAATGATTGTTATATGAGAGGTGTCACTGCATCCTGTGATAAAATTTCCATCATACCCTCTGGCAGTCATAAAACAATAACGACATTATTGCCAAGGTGCTGTCCATTCTATTGAACCTGGACTTTTCTAGCCCTTGATCAATGAACAGTGTTGTGTCGTTATCTTCTACACGCACCACAATGTAAGTAGTAGAAGGTGGGTTCTGAGAGAAAGAAGAGCTAAAGCTTAGCATCTAATGTCAGATATTATAGATTTAGGATATGTCAGTACCAGACATACAGCACTGCAGTAATGTACAAGCCAAATACAAAATCAGGTACTGTTACACAGATACTTACTGTCAAAATAATGTAAATGATTGAGACAGCCAGGTACTGTATCTTGGGTTGTCTGAAAACAACATGCTCACTCAGTGTATTGGAACGCCTCTTGTTTGATTCTGATTCTGGGAAGTGATCAGCGAGCTATTAAAAAATAAATGCATCTCAGAATTGTGGAGCTGATTGGGTTCAGGGTTTAAAATGCAAACATTAAGCTCCTAGTATAATTGTTGGTGGGTTTTAAGTGTTTTGAAAATGTGAGCTGTACTGTTTATAGATTTCTACTGCTGAACTGATTGAAACTTCTTCAAAGGAAACGGCTTCCAATTGTGTAGCAATGCGCCTAAGCTAATGACACATTTGTGGTTTCCCAAATACCTACACACCTGGCATTTGGTCAGCATGTACCTGAATTGGGGTTTGTGTTTCTGCACATAGGAATGTCAACAGAATATTGAGTTTGGCAAGAATATCAGCAATTATTTGGCCTAACTAGTTTCATAGCCATGTGTAGCAGTGCCTCATGCATGATGTTTTATCATGAATGCTTGATGAGCCAAAAATGGCACTAAATGGCTGTTGGGCGTGCCTATATTTGGGCTTTTTTTTTTTTTTTTTTTTTTTTTTACATATGCATTTTACTTCATGTTTACAAATTGTTCAGTCTGATATGACATTTCCCTGAGATTCCCCAGGGATATGTTGTTTTTTGTTCAGAAAAACTCTTCTAGTAATTTGGCAATTAAGTGTTTTTACTGGATGGATTTTGGGTACTGCAGGTGCGGTACTGTAGACGTTTATACACATTGTAATTGGACATGTTTTGGTATACTACAAACACCATCCCACCACAAAATCTAATAAATGAGACTTCTCCTTTAAAATGATCAGCTTCTCATAATACGGTATGCATGGTAAAGTACTGTATTCAAAAATAATAATAATAATATTGACATCACAAAATGTAAGGTTAGCCTCTAAAATGCCAAAGTGAAATACAGAACCAGCATACAGTATCATTCTATGTGCATACAATTAACTCTAATTAGTGTTCCAGAATGGTAAGGGATGAAGCATAAGTGTTTGCAACATCAAGAAATAATAATACAAAAAAAAAAAAAACATCTAATGATGCTGTATAGGACTGCTAAATAAACCTACAGCCAACACTGGCCTTTTGTTCTATAGAACTATATTATTTCTAGTTCCTGCTGCAGGCAATACTCAGATCAAGATGTTTGTTTGGGAAATAAAAACAGCAATGAGAGGCAGGAATTGAGAACTCCACAGAATCCATATAAACAAGTCAATGTTTCACACTGAAAAAACAGATTTTCCATAAATCTGTATTTGTGGGATCTATTATTTCAGCAGCAGGAACAGTAAGATAAAGCATTCATATTCCAAACCAAAAAAAAATGGAATCCAAGCTTTTGTTGTTGCTGTACTGCACACTGCCAAGGATTGAGACAAATGCATACATGCAGAATGCCAATAGGTGGAGAATTTGTTGCAAGTTCTACTGCTATCAACTAGAAGAGATTCTTTACACATTTGGTTTAATGGAGCAACAGAGGTCAAAAATTGATCTTCAGTCCTCATATATAAGTGGGTTGCAACTGTAAGATATCACTAGAATGGGGCATTTCAAATTGGGTTATAAAAGTGGGGTTTACCTGAGTAAAGAACATATTCTACGCTATACTATTACTATATATATATATATATATATATATATATATATATATATATATATATATATATATATATATATATCTGTGCTGTGCACATTCAAGCAGCCAGGTCACGATATTAAATATATACCCTGTAGTCTGACCCTGGGTCACTGTGACAGTTCTTCTCTGCCACGGTCACATGTAGACTGATTTAATGATAAATGCCAACTACGGTTTGGTTATGACATGTATGTCCAAAAAAAAAAATAAATAAATAAATAAATTAAAAAAAACCTTGAACATTATGTTGAGCAAAAACAAGATATATTTAAGTTAGCCTGTGCTGATGGTGTGCAGGATCAATAGAGGTCTACAGGGGTCTGGTTTTTACCTGTCACCAAAAGAATAATCCCTCCAATATTTCTATCTTGACCATGTTCCTAAAAACAGTTTTAAACTGGAGAAAAAGGAGATTAATGCACAGCAGATTCATAATATATTTCATCAAGAAGAAATCTGTGCAAATAGGTTTTTATTGTCCCTGAAGATAATGGGGCATACAGACTAAATCAGTGGAAGGGTTGCTGGTTATTTTGGGCTCCTGAAGCGAACTAAGAAAAGCAAAATTATTTTGGGCTCCTAACTCTTTAACTAAGAAAAGCAAAAGGAATAAAAGTCAATGAAATGTCTTAATTTTTACATGAATGTGCAGGTAACTCTTTCTAGGGTTTGACAGACATCATATCATGATAAACTTACAGCAATCACACAAAGTGTGCCGCAATACTTTTTGGAGAGTATTATTTATTTAGATTTATTGGGTAACAACATAACCTTTACATTGTGTTTCCTAAGGTCAATATGCTAAAGAGAGAAAGCCCCTGCAGCAAACTGGTGAGCAGATATAGGTGAGTGCAGTGCAGGTACAAATCACACAGACAATTACAAACAGGTGCAGGGTGTTTATTGAAATGGTTTACAATGTCCAGAGCGTTATGGTGAATAGCTGTAAATAATGGATGATGGAAGTGGTACAGCGGCGTGTATCACTTCAGTTTGTATTATCCCACGCGATTGACCAGCAACCAAAAGTCCAGTTTTATCACCCACACAAAACACAAAGACACAGACACAGTTCCTATGGTGCATGAATTAAGTGCTTGTGGTGAAAAGATAGTTCCTAGTGGAAAGTGAAGTGCTGGTGTCCGGATTTAATGCTGGCCTGCGGCTGCAGCTCTGGATCGTGCTAATAATCTTGAAAACAGACAAAACAAACAAACAACGTTTACAAGACAGACTAACAGAACACTCGTGGTTTCTTTTAAATGCAGGAACTCATTTGAGGTTGTTTTCTAACCATTTACAAAGGAACAGATTACTTTGCTACGCCCCTATTTTATAACCTCACTCATGACCCCTTGGTTAATGAGTGCATCCGATCCTCCAATCCGTGGACGCCACGCCGTTTCCTGTTTGGGTCATTGAGTTCAGGTACCGTAGCTCAGTCCCTTTTCTAGCCGGCTGACGTCCACCTACCCACGTCAATAAATTGTCATGCCTTTTAGTCCATGGTATTTTGCTCCCTTTATCTAGTTCCCTGTCAGGTCGGGAGGGATGTCTAACACCAAGCGTCATTCGATCTCTGTCACAGCCTCTAAATGGCTTTTAACCTTCTAAATCATTAGAGGGAAAATTTACAATAGTGAACAGGAAATGGGATGTCAGGTGTCGACTGAAATGATTTGAAGGCTAACAGTGGGAGTTTGGTTATTTACAATGATGCAGCAGCAAGCTTTTGAGAACAAAAAAATAGTTAATCAAAATAGTATATTGTAATATTGTAGTATAAGTATAGACGTTAGAGGATACTTTAGTTCTTTCATTAATTTCTCTATTTATTAGGCACCCCATCTTAATATATAATAAAACATTTTAGATGCTGACTTGATATTTTTAGTGTTACAGAAACTCTCCGTATTGTGGTCGTGTGACAATTTACAGATGATAAAGACCAAATGCTTTAAAATATTAACTTCAAACTCGGTTTAGAACTCTACTGTAGGTCAAGTTCCATGTATTTGAGGATTAGATATTATGCACTGGTGGTGGGGGGCGCTCACCCCCCCACCCCCCATCATTTTGTGATTTAAGCATTTGCAAATTATTGAAGAAAGAAATTAAAGGTTATTTTTTTCTTTGAGCAAGTAATTTTGGACAAACGTGGACTGACATTTGATTTTGCAGTTTAAATGAAGTTTATAGCTAAAGTTCAGGAGGAGGGTCAGACACCAATCTCCATGTCAATTCAATTTACACATTAGCTATTAAGACTGTTAGCACTATAAATACCCTCATCACTTACCTCTCACTCGTGTTTCGATTCCATCGTAACCCACCACCTCTCCATCTCTACCTTTAAAAAAAAAAAAACTGTTCTAGGTTTTGTATATGGGGGTCTGCACCTCGACCAGTACACTAGGCAGTGAGCCCCCAAACCAAGTTAGGTTTGATGACAAAGGAATGTGTCTTTATAACACACTTCTCTGTAAAATTTCATACTCTGCATTCTCCTCAATAAATATTTGTACTAAAACATTTTGTGATTGGTGTTTGTCCCGAACTACTGAAGTACTGTGTATGCAATAGTCTTACAATATAAATAATACATTTTTAATTGGGTTTGTTATTTCCTCTAAAATTATATTTTCTAAATAAGAAGACGAGAACATTATGAACATTATTTCAAACTCTCTTGGAGTTTAATGTTTGAAATCACTATCCTCCTAAATTTCTTACCACGACCCCCTTGCAAATGAGGCCACAGTCTCAATGGGTTAACTTCTTGCATAAATAATAAATACACACATAATGAATCAATGACGTGTATCTTATAAATATCATTTACTGATTTTATATTAAAATCTGTTCGAGAGCTTTGCATTTGCTCAAAGCAAATTTCGCAATTTGATTATGTCGCTTTACTCAAAGACTGAAGAAGCTATCTTTTATTTTGCGTTTTGCTCTTTGCTTGTTTGATAGTTTCCATTTCGCAATTTGATCAAAATAATTTATTGAAAGACCTTTCATTTCGTTCTTTGATAATTTTCAAATGCTCAAATTGCAAAATGGTTATTTTTTTTTTGGTTGATCGACTGCATCCTGACTATAAGTATAACATATCTATATATTTAAAAAAGAATGGATTGGAGATTACCTTTAACCTGAAAAATACAACAATGCAGTGTTCTTTTATGTATTTGACCATTTTCTGCTTGATGAAAGAAAACCTCTTCTAGTACACTGATCTGGCCCACTAGCGGTATAGCCATCAAAAGAGGAGCTTATAAACACAGCAGAGTATAGCTGGAGATACATGGTTTTGAATTATGTCAGTACCACAGCGATCTACAGTTTGAAAGAGCGTAGATCAATGGGTGGCCAACCAGCATCACTCCAGCTGCATGCATCTCTTCTATTGTGATTTTTTTTTTACAGAAATGTGTTACGTGTGGCAGCGGTAAAAACTGCGCACCAGATGGAGTTACAAATCTTGGAGCTTCCTGCTCTGTCTAAGTAACACATACAATTTACCACAGCTCTCAAGTCCAGTATGTTAAATGTCATGTATTGTGCTACGTGTTTTTTACTGTATATCTTGTATTATGCATTTCTCTGTATTTGAAGTATTATGTATTTAATTATGTATTTACTGCATCTTGTAAAGCGCTTTGTGATGGTGGTCCTCTGTGAAAGGCGCTATATAAAATAAAGATTGATTGATTGATGGATTGATTAAAAGTATCTATCCTGATGGCTGTTACAGGGGAGTGAAATTGCAGTAAAAAGCATCTACCTCTCGCACCCTGCAGCAACTCAACGTAACTTCTTGAGCAAATGCCTGTATCTTACGAGTGCAGCAGCAGCAGTGTAGAGATCTACCTGCCGCACTGAAGGATTTGTTTTAAACCGGGTATGGTACTTTGCTTTCAATGTCTAAAAAGTCTAAACACAGAAGAAATTTAAATAGTTTATCGTCAACTAGCTGTGGAGAAGACAAGTCAGATTTGCAAACAAATGCCCGTGTTGTCAAAATGACCCCAAAAGTGCATAAAATAACTTCATTTAGAAAGCACCAGTTTAGGCTTTGCTTGCAAAGCAGCCAGAAATCACACTCATCACACACTTATGAGCGATCCATACTGATGCGCCTCCCGCTTTTGCAAAGGGCGGTTCAGCAGTGAGCCGGTGTACACCAGTGCTTTTTAAATTAAGTTATTTTGTGCACTTTTGAGGTAATTGAATACATGAGCTGACTGAAATGCAGTTTTAACAATGATGTTAGCATTTATATTGACTGTAGCCTGCGTATTTATACATTTATTGTTTGCTCAAGAATGTACCATAAGTCTATTTCTGCTGTATTTATCAAACATCTGTTTTATCTTTTTTTTGAGTTATTGATAATAAATCCTAAATATGGTAATAAAAAAATGAATAAATTAAAAAAAAAAAAAAAAAAAAAAAAAAAAAAAAACTTTAGTAATTCTCTAAATTAAACCTCAATAAAATAATCAGAGAGTAGGCTACTATTTATGATCTGGTTCTATTTTTAATTCATAGCCAAGCTAGTACAACTAAAACTAATCACTCATTCCTGCTGCTTTTTTAAAATGTATTGTCATCTATGTAGTACTGTGTAGTGTAGTACATCTGTGACAGCCTATCATGGTCCTTTCAAAGAAATGGAAAATTAGTTCAGAGTGATGCATTTTTAAAGAAAAGTGGAGTGAGGATTATTTTTGTGTTGAGAATAAAGACAAAACAGTATGCTTGATTTGCAAAGAGAGCATTGCTGTTTTTAATGTTAGGAGGCACTATTATATAAAACACAAAGACAAATACCGTGAATATCCAAATGTGAACAGGATAGGAGTTTCTAATCTCCAGCCAGACACTAAAAAATTGGCCTGTGCGATGCATGCCCAGGGGCCACACTAACATCAACTTGTCCTACCATCCCCCAAAGATCATTTTTTTTTTTTTTTTTTTTAATATGGCCCTCTTTTCAAAAAGGGTGGGGATCCCTGCTATAGACCATGCTTGGCAGTATCTGAAAAATTTAGCGAGCGCATTTTCATTTGAAAACGAATGCCTGTAAACTGTAAATATACAGGTATGCCTGAGCTCACTTTTGTGTTCCAACTTTATTTTGTGAGTGATTTACTGTAACACATTCAGAGTTATGAACTCCCGCTCGCCTGAAGCGAACTAAATCTGATGAGGACTAGTTGATGTCTGTCTCAGTAGTCCTCTGGGCGAGTACTTAAAACAAATGTACACATATACCCTCCCCTGCAATGCCAACCGCACTTGATGATGTTGTACGTTAACGTTTGTGTTCACCCTCTGCGCAGGATGCGAAGTTTATTGGGCATTTGATTTTACAGAAACACATAAAGTATGAGTGAACATTTATACCAGGTTGCGACCCCCACCCCCACTCCACAAAAGAAAAAAAAGACTGAAGATTTTATTAGCAAAGGGCACCAGTTGTACTAATGAACTAAAAAAAAAAAAATAGGCCACTCTCTACTAAACATTTTAAAACTAATAAATAAACAATTACCACAGTGAACATTATTGTAATATGTTGCTTAAACATAATAAGGCTAACTTCACTATAACAAACCCCCATGGGACCTGGAGAAATGTTTGTATATCAGGGTGTTCACTATAAAAGGGTTTGGCATTTTTCTGTATCAGAAACAGCAAATTTGAATTGAACATCAATATATAGGACTTTTATGAAGATTCTTTCACATTGATCAGCATTTAAATGGTATTGTGACAAGTTACTCGTGTCACGTGTGGGTAACCGCATTTCAAGACAGAGAGACATAGGAGTTGGATTTATTAAACACGCAACAGAAATTAACCAACAATGGTAACACACAGAGGATACATATAGAGGACAGGCAGGCAGCAAGTCTCAATCGTGCACCCGTCTGTAAACAATCATTTGATCAAACATAACAACTCCAAAAAGCACACAAAACAAACCCGTTTCCACATATAAATTGCACGAAGATTAATTTCCCTTGTGCAGGGTAATCACCCTATTACAGGTATGTTTAAAAGAAAACAGTAAACAAATTAAAAAGGAAAGAATGTACTCTCTGAATACAGTAATTGCATGTCCTTTCTCTTGAAAAAACTAGCCAGCATAGATTGCTCCTCATGCCCGTTGCCTGGTTGCAGTTTGTGTGAAGATGACGGGCAGGCAACTGCATTGGCATTATCTTTGAATTAGTCAGCCATGGTCTTTGTTTTCATTGAGAGGATAACACACTTGACACTGGAGAAAGTTCAGTGTCAGTACTGAGATTGTTGTATCCGGGTCGATCCTGTATGTGATCGTTCTAATAGGGCTAATTGGCATTGATCGGTTCTTGCTGTTAGGATCGTTAAAAATGGGCGTTCGTTATAAGAAGGGTTTGTTATAGTGAAGTTAACCTGTATATTCATAATGAAGTTGAGTTCTCATCTATAAATAACAGTAACATGTTTAAAGTTTGGGACTCGCTCTCTATTAGCTTGGTGTTGTTACATTATCATCAGCAAAATTTAAATGTTAGCCCGCGTAGTTCAGGGAGCGTGCAGCAGGGGGCTTCCAATTTCCTGTCAATTAGTACCTATTTTCTATTTAAGCCCTGATCACTTGCACCTTCGCTGTCTAGCGTTTCGTTTTTCTGTAGCAAACGCTCAGACGCCGTCTTTTCGTGCTTCACCGCTAATCTACACTTTGTTGCCTTTCACTGGAGGTCAATTCTGTGAAAACGCTATCAAGATATTATCAAATATTTTCCTACCTGCTCTGGTGCTGCTTCTCATCATTCAGCTTCTACATTCGGCTGCAGGAGCTCCAGTGTTAGTCTTTCCTGCTCTTTCCAGCCTCCAGCCCAGCAACAGCACCGTACAAACCGCAGCTTCATTTCTCAACTTGTCCGTGTCTTTATTAGACAGACTGGCCCTCCACTAAAACCTCTAAAGCTCCTTCAACAAGGCATCGACATTCCCGTCGTCAGCATTTGCCTTGCTATAATTCCTCTTTTTAATCCACCACAAAGATCTGTTAGCTGAACATTCCTTTACTCTTCACTTGCAATCAAGCGCCCGTCCTCCGCTCCCAGAGCCAGCACAAATTACCATTCCTTCATAAGATCCTGCCCTGGATTTCTATTAGCTACGTTCAATGTTTTAAAGACCTGTCCGGTCAATTTCATACTCCATTTCAATGTGTGGCGGCTTTTACTGGTCACAACATGCTCCCAACAACACTGCTGTTCTGTAACTTTTCCACCGGCGCCTCTCAGTCCGTGGCTACCACGGCAACGCCCTCATTGCGTGACTGCGGGGAGTGGTAAGTCGCCATGGTGACCAGGCAGCTTCATCCGCACTGCGAGCTCCGTGCCTCAGTACTGCAATCTTCTGGCATGCTGCTGCTGCGCTTTCACAATCTGCGAGGGCTTGTTCAACTCGCCGAATTGTGACATCTAAATACTGTGTTAACGTATTTATATACATGACTAACCGTCCTAATGAGTAGGCCTCCCTCCTCAACTCCACCCTCTCCTCCGAGCAAGCCTCCCACCTCGACCCCTCCCTCTCCTCCAGAGCAGGCCTCCCTTCTCTCTTCCACCCTCCCCTTCCCCCCAGCCTGATCACGAATGTGGGGGAGCTGGTCCTCCTCCGCAGTGGATTCCTACATTCATTCAGCCTTCCCTGATATAGTTGCTGCTCCTTCTAAAAATGCAAGCATGCCCAGAGTGGGGGCTACCTGTCTGCTGGGGCCAATAGAGGTTTTCCCCTAATCAGCCTCAAGGGGTTTTTTCCTCTCCACTGAGCAGCAGGTATACACATAGTCATATCCCACTAAATTACTAACCATCCTCCTGTTTGTCCCGTTTGTCCTTCTAGTCTTTTGTTTGTTATGCGCTGGCATGTGCTGTCTTTTGTTTGTCTCACGGTGTGGGAGATTTGGTGAGGAACCGGGGGTCCATCGTTTTGGGGGGCAAGTGATCTCACTTCCCCGACCTCAGGGCAGGCTTCAGCCTCCCTTGACCTTCAGGGAGGTTCTCACCATGTGATCAGAGCGGACCCCAGGCCACACTCTGTTCTTTCACAGCTCCTGCGCTTATCTTGCCTCACTCAAGGCTCTGTTCTATACTCTGTCTCAGTTCGGGACGTGGCTACTCATGCTCGAGTCCCATACTGACCTCTATGCCTTGGTCTAACGAGCGCCCCTTTACAGAAGTCTCAGATGCTGGGTACCTCTCCCTCTCTATCTCCTTTCGTGTCCCGGTATTCTGGGACCGTCTTCCTCTGAGGGGCGTCTCCCCGAGTCATAACCCTCATATGTGTTTTCGGTTGCTGGGTCCTTCGCCCCTGGCCTCGTGTCGGCATCGCAGCCCTCAGTCAATGACCACTTTCTGTATCCTGTCTTTGGTTGCTGGGTCCTTCACTCCTGGGTTATGTCAGCATTGCCTCCCTCAGTCAGTGACCTCCTTCTATCCTAGCTTTCATGTCCAGCTTCGCTGGTCTGCTACTAGAGTGGGCCTCGCCTGATCTTCTATCCTAGGTCCGGGCCTTTCTAGCCGGCACTCTGTCCTACTTACCGCTCCCTTCTGCTTCTTCTGCCCTATCCCTACCCCCTAGCTCACGCTCCTTGAAGTGATTGAAAGCTGAAGTTACTTTTTTAAAACAACCTTTTCTTATACCAGTACAGTTATATAGTACCATTTTAATAGCAAAACTCTTTATTTTACTTACCAGTATTTAAATTGTGGGGAAACCTCAGCGTTTGCAGAAATATATTTTATTTTCTTACCTAGTCTCATTAAGTCTGCTTTATGCCACACTATAGGAGGTTGTGTGGTCCAGTGGTTAAAGAAACAGGATTGTAACAAGGCAGTCCCTGGTTCAAAGCCCAACTCAGCCACTGACTCTGACCCTGAGCAAGTCACTTAACCTCCTTGTGCTGTCTTTCGAGTGAGATGTTGTTGTAGGTGACTCTATAACTCTGCATTGTTCACACACCTTAGTCTTGTATCTTGTAAAGTGCTTTGTGATAGTGGTCCACTATGAAAGGCACTATATAAAAATAAAGATTATTATCATTCAGAGATAAAGGGTCTCATTTACTAAAGGGCACACAATCCAATCTGTTATTGCAGCATTTAAAAAGTAAAACATTCACTGGCAGCTTTGACAAACCAGAAAGCAATCCTTCACATATTCAAATCCTTTTATACAAAGTCCCCCAGCTTTCTTGAAATGATCTGCATTTTCCCTTGTTTTTTTTTTTTTTGTGTGTTTTTTATGCTCTCATTAGTATCCACCCTAGTAAATTCAGCATCCGTTAGTTCTGGCAGATTTTACTGAATCGGTTTGCTCTCACTGCTATTAAAAAAAAAATGCAGCCACCTAGGTAACAGTTTCATCTTGAGGGTTAAAATGAAACATACTTTAAATTGGGAACTTAGTTTAGACTGTGTGTGCATGTGAGTACATTCATTATTGTAGGTAGTAATTCATAGTTATTTAATCACTGACAGGCTGTAACCCCCAACTCCACAAACCAGCCGCATTTTTGTAAATAGCAACACATGTAATGAACAATATAATAAAAGGTGACACAGCTGAGAGAATTCTTTTTCCTCTGTCATTCCGTCTGGTGTTGTCAGTGTCAGTTGCTCAGCACACAATATAGTAATCGCTCAGTAACAAGGTGCAAACAGGCGATTGATCGATCTGTAGGAGCGTTGAGTAAGGAGGCTGAAAAAAAAAAATCTAAATTTATAACAGTGGTTATTTTTTAGGAAAATACAATTTAAGCCTAACATTTTATATTTTAGGGACCCCGGCTACTGTTGTTGATTCCAGCTTAGGTAATTCACATAAGAACTAGTATGTTTACATCAGGATTAGTAAGTTCCAAAAGGTACTAGTCCTGCTATACATCCAAATAAAATTGCCATTAAAAAAAAAATACTAATTTCACATTTCTACCATTTCCGGTCGGTATTTTAAATGTCTGTGGTTTATCATGCTTTGGCCACAATTGAGCTGCAGATTTTTGAAGCGCTCTCTGCGATTTATGTAAGGTCCAAATAGATGGCCCTTTGACGATAGAGCGGTGGGGTATACTTTTGGTTGTGATTCCATACTGTAGTAACCTATAGTCAGAGAGTCACTCCACCCACAGCAGACTCTTTTTTGCACAGATCCTGTTTGAAATAGGTTCCCACCTCCATTAGGACTCTTTGAAACAGGTGGAACCACTTTCGACAGAAATTATTCATTCCGACCACATCGGCCCTTTTGATTATTGCACGGAAGTTTTGTTAATTAGGTACCCACGTCATTTTCACAACATTCCTCATTCTGTTGAAATTTGGGTTTTGCGACTGTTCTCATCCTTCCTGGCCATTTTAGATTTTTGCATCTGAACATGAAAAACAGTCACAAAGTTAAAACACTGCCAGTCGGAGAAGATTTGATATTCAGTGCCATAATCTCATGCGATCAGCTGAAGCGAAACAGAAATTTTAAGTTTATAGGATTGTACCATTTATTTAGTTGTAGTAATGAGCAAACGGAAGCACATAAGTTTGGTTAAAGCCTTAAAAAATAGTGAAAATTGGTAGAGTTTTAAGCGCTGAAAATACATTGGCAACACTGAATGTTAACACTGCATTATCTGAACTCTGCTGCTCTTCCAGAATTGAGAACATTAATTGCACATTGTAACAAAGTGCCCGCCCCTGTGTATATTATCTGTTATGTGTTGCGTGTGGTGTGTTTAAATGTTGGTGTATAGACATTGGTACACGGGATATAAACGGGTCTGTGTAACACGAGTGTTTAAAAAAATGTATATGTGTATTTAGGCACGAGGATTGCACAGCACTTCACGTGCAAGTAAAATGTAGTAATATGTGAGCACGGAGAATTGCACTTTATTAATTCACGTGCTGGGATTCAAGTGAATAATTAATTGGTAATTGAATCCCAGCACAATAGTATATATAGATGCACGTTGTCACATACTGTTGGTTGGGTGTTCGGTGAGCGGAGAACGGGATTGGAGACGGAGGAAATAAGTATAGTAGTAATAATAATAATAATAACAAAGTATCTGCTCACCGTGTTTGTCAGTGTCTGTCCGTGCACCGTTTTGTTAAGTTTAGTCTGTTTTTTTGTTTGTCTATTTATTTTGGCGTAGAGTGCCGGGTCCTGTGTTTTCGTGTTTGTTTAAACCTTTTATTTTGTAATAAACCGGCGCCAACAGGCGTCTTCATCATTTCATTTCATCCGTCCTGTGTTTTGTGTATTTCATTCCTTTTCCTGGTTCTGACACCGCCCACTTGGCCGTCTTTGTGACACACATTTATACAAGTTTCATTTATATTTTAATTTTATCAGTGTCTTATATTAAAAAGAATAATACATTTCCTAATCATGAACACGTAATTGCCAAGTTGTGTTAGTTGTAGTGAGTGTGTGACTAATAATTAGTTTTTCCCCTAGTTTAAGTCTGTATTTCCTATTTGTCTCCTGTCATTGTAGTTGCTGTTCTGTCTCGATGGCAATGCACTGTGTTTATTCATTTTTAGAAAGGGAAACGGTGATGCAGTTTGATTGCAGGTTTCTAATGTGACAGTGTAGGTGCTGTGAAACTTGGGAAAGAACAAAAATGGAACCATCTGATTGGCTGAAACACTTTACCATCTGTTGATGCAGAGTCGTTATCGGCATGAGATGGGATGTCGGTATGGTTCAGTATTGTGTACCACGTGAAAGATTTTTGGTAGCGCTCCTGGACAGAATTATAAGCATTTTTCTCATACTAAGTTGCTACATATATATTGACCAAGAATATATAGTTGTGCATAGGGGTGTGCCGATTCACTGACTCACATGGTGAACCGTGATATTGTTCTTGACGATACAATTATTGATACAGTGACTGCTATATCGATACATTGTATTTTCTGAGCATGCACTCATTTGTGTCAACACTGATAAAATATTATTTGTTAGCATGTACTCTAGCAGCCTTGCAAACCAATCACTGTGTTAAAGGTGTTTTTGTCACGTCTGCCAGCATCTGAGCAAAATGGAAGCTGAGCGGTGGCTGGTTATTAATGTTGATGATCTCATCAGGGCGACAGCAAAATTCAACCATAGGTGCAGACCCCTGGTCTAAACTGTAGCCAAAAAATATTGGTTTGATTTGTCCAATAAATCAATTGGATAAATATATGTTCCAGAAACTGCAGTAACTCTGCTGACTTTCCATCTGATCTACCATATTTACTTGGGGTGTGCAGAGAACCCTGTACTTGTAATCATTTTCATACACGGAAACCAGTACTCATCCGAATACTCATACTTGGGTGACATCAGCAGAAGGTAACTGGGCTATTCCATTTGTAGAATCCAATTTTGGCATGATTTGCACCCAGGAAGTGACCGCACAGAACTTTAAAGTTTATTAAACTTTTTTTTTTTTTTTTTTTTTTTAAATCATTTTGCTCATCCCTAGCCTTAAGATTGACACGCGTCACTGCCCTATCAGAGCCAAGAGCTGATTCAGTGCATTTATTTGACATCCCCAAAAACAAGTAAAAGCAAAATTTACAAATATTTGTTAGTACTCATTGCTCGACCTGGTTTGATATTTACTGAAACAGTTTACCTCGGCTTGATACATTTACTCATAAAAGCTAGATCTATAAACTGCTTTGTTCTTAAAATGAACCTCGAGGTTTCTAACATTGCCTGGTTACTTAGTCTACCAACATATTTGTGTTGATCATTGTAAAAAAAAAAAAAAAAAAAAAAAAACTATTCTTAGCTTTTCAATACATGTAACAGGGTAGGCTGAGTTTAAAGCACTTTTAGCCTAATCTCACTTGCAGGGGTCATAATCAGTAATGGTGGTGCATCACATCTAAAAAGACAGATCCTACTAGATTTTAATTAATAGAATGCACTGTTGGTGTTCAGCTTTATTCTTGCAATCCTTTTCCATCAGGCAGAAAATGTATTTTTGGAAAAGCTATTCTTGGAAAGAACTCAAACTGTCAAACATAGCTAATGTATAATAGCTACTGTTAAAAACAAACCCATTTTACATAGGAGTTATACAAATTATAAGTGAAAGGAGGCTGGATGGTCGTGGTATCGGGTAGATGGAAAAATGCTTTTGGAAAATGTAAAAAAATAAAAGACATTTCTAAGCAGTTCTGCATGAAATTACATTATTTTGTACAATTCTGAGATGCCCATTAGAGAGTAGTACATTTTGATGTGTTGCTCCTTTGAAGGTAAAAAATAGAATTAAAGAAAATTGCTGACCAAATAACACTCCTCATTATGGGCTTTATTTTTTTAAAATTCGAAAATAATGTTCTTTGTCAAAGCTTCCAAGATAAATGAGACCAGGCACTGACCCAACTTTTCTAAGATCTCCAGGTGTAGATTTACATCAGAATAAAGGTAATTAAGACCAGTGCACTGCAGTTCTCTAATTCCCACAAAGCACACAAAGTCAAATTATTTTCTCTGTTTGTCTTCTTTTTAATTAAGCATTCCTTCTGCAGCTATATCATTAAAACACTTGAATCAGTAACTTTAATGGAAATAGACTCACTACTGCTGGTAAGTTCTGATTTCTTATTCTTGGCAAATATTTGCTGTTATTTCAGGAGTACTCTGGAAATAATAGCAGAAATCCGATTTTAGGATTTATAGAATTTTAGATAATTTAGAACATCTTGTTTTGACAGCATCTTCAACTTTGAGTGTTTAACAAAAGAAGGGTTAAAAAAAAAAAACATCAAATACATTAAACAGATGTTTATTTAGCAACTATTAAAATAATATCAAATTAGAATATATTACATTAATATATTTATTTTTTTAACCCATTCAACACCATGTACACGTACTTCAAATGAAAACCCACTTACAGTACCATGCCGTAGCTGCGTTCATCAAGTTTCCCATTCTATTCTATGAGCGGTTTCTCAGTCTAGTGTTACAGGTTTCATTTGAATGGAATGTGCAATGAAAGTCAGATGACATTTGTATCCAGTTGTGTGTCATGTAGCGATTCCAGTCTACCTGAGAAGACTGAGATAGATTGCAGGAAGCCAATTATTGCAGGAAGCCAATATTGTGTTATTATTAGTTTTACTTGTTTAGTTGTAGTTTATAGAGTTTTTAGCGAAAGCTAAACATGGCAACGTATGTGGAGAGCAAAAACAGGAGTGATGCAGATTTCAAAGTTGGTTTGGAGGATTTTGATACCAACGACAGTGATGCTGACTTATCACTCAGCGATGATGATGAAGAGGATGTGCAGCCAAGAACAGCAGGGGACTGGGTGTTTATTACTAATCCCTATGATGATGCCAGTCCTCCATCATTTCATTTTGCACCTGTTTACACAGATGTGCACCCCACCGTGGAACTTGAGAGTTTGCTTTCTCCATTGGAGTGCTTTTTGGCTTTTGTTCTCGAAAAGCTAATCACTTACCTTTGTGACTGTACAAACAAAAGAGCGTGCAGCTACTTTACAGGTAAGCCAACTGCAAACGAGAAGCTCCTTGGTTTGAAATGGCAGTGTTGTGATGAAATACTATCAAAACACATCACTGGGTATAAGGCAATACAGCAGGAGTCTGCGGCAGCCAGATCCATCACAGTGCCAGCGCAAAGTAGCTGTGTACACGCATTTGTGACTATCCCTCCAACACAAGGGAAGCAGAGACCACAAAAAAGGTGCAGGGTCTGCTATGAAAATAAAAACAAAAGAAAGGGGAGAACCAATTTGACACATCAAGCTAAAGCCTTTGCAAGTCCTTTAACATCTGCATTAAGGAGGGAAATGGGTCAATAAGAGCCACAGTCACGGTGCTCCTTATTTTTCTTTAGAATTAGTTATATTGAAGCTTTATGCAGTGTAAGTAAAATTAAATTAGAGAAAGATTCAGCAAACATAGAGCTTAATAAGGGAGAGAGTTGAGAACTACGTTTTTTTTATAAAACTCCAATTTTTTTGACATTCAAAGCTAGCATTTGACTGTGGGTCAACATTCGGAATGGTTACATTTAAAAAAAGAAAAAAAACACTAATCCTTGGAAGAATCAGAAGTATAAAGAGAGGAGTACATTTTTTGATCTCTTGTTGATCGACAGTAAGTGTGCCCGATTCAGTGCGTATTTCACTGTACGGGAAGTTTCAGACTGGTGGAGTTGATGGGCCAAAAGTTTACCCGGTTTGTCACCATTTTCATAGACATTGTGGCGTAATTTAGTCAGGCTCTGCTCTGAATTCAGAATTCTGTTTGCAGGGCAAGTCGCTTTTTGTTAAGATCATGCGTTGTGGAAACGGCATATTGCTGATCAACCTGCAGAATAAGGTGTAATCTCAGTCACTGGTATGCTGCTTTTTGATTTTATCACTGTAGGAAATAACTTGGCCATGGAGATACGCCTTTAGGGCCTCCTACAGTGTGGGAGACAAAATCCCTGGAGTTGTGTTAATGTCAAGAAATAAAGCGATATGATTGGAAAGGAAATTGACAAAATCCTTTTGTGATAGTAACAATCGGTCGAAACGCCAGGGACACCAAAATGGAGCTTTATCAGAGAACGTCAGTTCCATAATCAGAGGGGTGTGGTCAGGAATCACTATACCCTGGTAGGCACAGGACTGAACAGAGGGTAATAATTTGTTATCTATAAAAAAGTAGTCAGTTCGAGAAAAAGTGGTGTACAGGGGAAAAAAGATTATACTCTTGAGGTGGGAAACAGAAAGCGCCATACGTCTGAAACCTTGTAAGCATCTAAGAATGTACAAATACTTAATGCTGATTTAGAGGGGGACTCGAATTTGTGGAGGAGCGATCTAAGTTTGTTTTAAGGGCAAAGTTAAAATCTCCCCCTAGAAGGAGAAAATGGGTACTTATATCTGGCAAAACATTCACAGAAAACATCCACAGAAAAAGGATGGTTATTTTTAAAAAATGTATTACTAGAAGTGCAAAACAATTACATCCCAAAAGTGGACAAATCAAAAGCTAAAACAAAATGGCCTAAATAGTTTAACAGATCAATAAAAAATTCTGAGAATAAGGCACTTTACAGAGTGTTTTAAAGGGACCAAGTACACAGAAAGAGTACATAAAACTGCAAGCACAAGTCAAAAAGGAAGTTAGAAAGGCCAAGAGAGAGAGAGAGAGAGATAGAAATGAACATTGCCAAGGGGGCTAATACCAATTCCATATATACAATATTATAACAACAAAAGAACATTAAAGGAAGATGTAAAATGTCTAATACAAATGGCAAAAACATAGATGAAGAGAAAAAAAATTGAGAACATGCCCCACATGTCGACCTGTTTCTATCCAGTTTTAAATTACTTTGGCATAACAGAGGCAGAAGTGTTAAATGGACTAAGCGCTCTTAAAATAAACAAATCCCCTGGACTGGATGATATCCTCCCAATAGTACTCAAAGAAATGAAAGAAGTTATTTACAAACCTCTAACCAAGATCATGCAACAGTCTCTTGACACAGGGGTTGTACCGACAGACTGGAAAATTGCAAACATAATACCGATCCACAAAAAGGGAGACAAAACTGAACCTGGTAACTACAGACCAGTAAGCATGACTTCTATTATATGTAAACTATAATAAGATCCAAATGGAAAATTACCTATATGGTAACAGTCTCCTGGGAGACAGTCAACGTGGTTTTAGGAAAGGGAGATTGTGTCTAACTAACTTGCTTGATTTTTTTTTGAGGCTGCAACATCGATGATGGATAATTGCAAAGCATATGACATGGTTTATTTAGATTTCCAGAAAGCTTTTGACAAAGTTCTGCATAAAAGATTAATTCTCAAACTGAACGCTGTAGAAATTCAAGGAAATGGATGCATGTGGATTAGGGAGTGGTTAACATGTAGAAAACAGAAAGTATTGATTAGAGGAGAAACCTCAAAATGGAGCAAGGTAACCAATGGTATACCACAGGGATCAGTATTAGGTCCTCCGATATTCCTATTCTACATTAATGATTTAGATTCTGGTATAGTAAGCAAACTTGTTAAATTTTGAGACGACACAAAAATAGTAGGAGTGGTAAACACCGTTGCAGCAGCAAAGGTCATTCAAAATGATCTAGACAAGATTCAGAACTGGGCAGACACATGACAAATTACATTTAATACAGAAAAGTGTAAGGTATTGCATGCAGACAATAAAAATGTTCATCATAAATACCATATGGGAGATACAGAAATTGAAGTAGTAATCTATGAAAAAGACCTTGGAGTTTATGTTGACTCGAAAATGTCTTCATCTAGGCAATGTAGGGAAGCTATAAAACAAAATGCTCAGATATATAACAAAAAGTGTTGAATTTAAGTCAAGTGATGTAATGTTAAAACTATACAATGCATTAGTAAGACTTGATCTAAAATGTTGTGTTCAACTCTAGTCACCTCGCTACAAAAAGGATATTTCTGCGCTAGAAAGAGTGCAAAGAAGAGGGGCCACAATTATTCCGGGTTTAAAAGGCATGTCATATGCAGAAAGGCTAAAAGAATTGAATATTTGAACAAAGAAGACTACATGGCAATTCAAGCATTCAGATTTCTAAAAGGTATTGACAATGTCGACCCAGGGAACTTTTTCGAACTGAAGAAAGAAACAAGGACCAGGGGTCACACATGGAGATTAGATAAAGGGGCATTCAGAACAGAAAATAGAAGGCTCTTTTTTTACACAGAGAATTGTGGAATTTCTGGGATACTAATAACCAAATGAGTAAGGTGGGCTGAATGGCCTCCTCTCGTTTGTAAACTTTCTTATGTTCTTAAAAGAGAGAAAACCATCCCAGTTTGGTGCATGCACATTAGCCAGGATCAGTGGGGGGTTATAAAGTTTACCACTAACAGTAATATAACGACCGTTTGGGTCTGCAATAGTTTGGTAAGGGACAAATTAAATGGATTTGTTGGTCAGGATCACAGCACTCCTGACCCTGCCATGAAATTTTAAATGGAACAGCTGCCCCACCCAGTCCCTGCGAATGTAGAAGTGGTCAGAGGTTCGTAAATGGGTCTCCTGCAGGAAAGCAATCCCCAATCCTAGCTGCTGCAGGTGGGATACAACTTTTTTTTTTCACAGGGTGGGTCAAGCCTTTCACATTCCAACTTCTGAAATTTACTGTGCACCCACTAGATTTAGCCCCATTGCCATACCTCATATTTTAAGATGAGTAAACAGAAAAGAGCCCAGATCCCCCCTCCCCCCACATACACACACACCCACCCCATCCAGTCCCCAGTCCCACAGTCCCACTCCCAGCCCCCCCCGTCCCAGTCACCACAGTCCAGCCCAGTCAGCACCCAGCCAGTCCAGTCCCCCACCCCCCCCAGCCACCCCCACAGTATTTTGCGATAGACATGAGTTAAGATGATTTAGTGTTGTACTGTAAATGCACGGTTAATAAAGCATTGAATTAAAACAGTGTACATTTGTCTATCACTAGTTTCATATTGTAAAAAATACTGTACCATGGGAAGTCAAATTTTCTGTTACTATTATTTAAATTAAGTGTATTACCAGAGCTCTTCTAAGAGAGAGAGAGAGAGAGAGAAGCTATTTAAATTCATGGGCTCCACATCAAGTGACCATTTACTAACCCACTTTATCATTTTTCAAATACCAAATACTGAGTAGTTCGAAAGTTAAAAGTATCGCTCAACCATGAAGGAAATGATGAATGAAAGCCAATGAGCCATCTGCTTTAAATTACAGAGTCGAGTAGGGGATTACCAGGGGCTTGATCAGATGATACTTTCATTCAAAAGCACCATGAAGGATAGTTTCAAACAAGAGGGAGTGGTGAACAAGGAAGGAACACAAGACAACCAGAATGTGTTCACAGATAGCACCTCAAGGACTGAAACACATTTTGCATCATCATTATTTTGTGCGTTAAAATCTCAAAGTCTATGGATCTCGGTGTATCCAGATCACTGTCCCCCTTGCAACAATGCGTTTTTGTTTCACCACCCATTTTAATCAGAGCACCAGCACTGTTGAAGGAGGGAGCATGAACTGGATACACTGCCCAATACAAGTTGAAAATAAAGTAATTGACTAGTTTATTTATTTATGATGTGCAAATTAATAATATAAACAATCTCAGAAGACAGTTAATCTTTTTTCCAAAGAAAGAATGCTGAAGCCAGGCACAAACAATAATCACCCTAAAGGTTAAAAATACCAGTAATTTCAGCAGTTTAAGAGGACAAAAAGTCACAGCACATAACAGGAATTCCATTTGAGACAGATTTTACAATGTTCAGTTTTGTTGGTGTCCTGTCAAAACCGTATAACTTAATTTGTAGAATTCACTCTTTTATACAGCCTTTCTTCTAAAGCCAGCAGTTCAGATATTGAGCCAGAAAGTATTTCAATAGCTGTTCATTTCAGGAGAACTGGATCCTGTCTTGTCAGAAGCCTGTGACTACATTTCACTTGGTAATTACCTTGTGAGACTAGCTGATAAAACAAATGGTTTCCAACACATATTAATGGAGAACACATTCTATTGGTGCTGCAAACTACTGAATAACTGTATGGGGTTTCTTTTTTTTAATTTAAGAGTCACAGCTCAATTATTTTAAAAGCTCCTACAGTATATAGCCATGATGGCTGACAAGTCGAATGATTTTGTAGCAAAAGTGCATTTCTCTTCCACAGCGCAAGCTTCCTATTGCTCTAAGATTCACTTTCTAGTTCACACAAATTGTACACTAAAGACTGTAAACTTCAGTGCTCTCTTTCAAATTCCAGTGCAGGTTAGTTCTGGGTTAATAACTGTCATTAGACCAGTACCCTGACAGGAAATTAAGAAGACGCATGTACAAATGTGAAATTGCAGCGGGAATGTTATGTTTATCTAAGTGACAACAATGAGTCAAATGGCTAATTAGAGCATGACTGTGGTAGTGCTTTCCAGAATTACATAAATTAGTTTCTAGACATCGTAATTAGAAGTAATTCAGATACATATTGCAGGAAGTCCCAAGACAAGGTTTCCTCATAACCCAGTTCTTGTGTCCACTCTGAAGAACATTTAGAGGAACTGCTAGTCTTGTTGACTTAAGGGTCATTACAATCAGTGCTCCAGCTGCACACAGTGTATGAGTGCACTTGCACCAGCAAAAAAACAAAAAAAAAAAAAACCCAAAAAACACTGATTTTAAAAAAACAACCAGAAAGAGAGAGTGAACTTTCTAAACCCCTGCCAAATCTATCACAGCTGTCTCTTTACTTGCTGAGCAAGCTCCAAAAAAGATTTTCTCCTATTGACCACTAAAGGGGTTTTAATAACTGTATCACTGAACTGTGGGCAATATGAAGAAATAAGAGAATCAAAACAATCAGAAAGATCTGGCTAAGAAACATAACATCACATCTTCTACACTGTGAATCAAATACTGGTTTTAATGGTATCAGGATGCATTGGGACTTAACAGAATGGAAAGCATGGTCAATACTCAAATTCACGTTACACAATTATTGAAGTCAAACTCAAAATCAACAAATGTAACTGATCGTTTAAAACATATGGTCAAGATTTTGTTATTACTGCATCCAATTATTCACAGTTTCAACACATACAAAAACGCACGAATCAAGCTTGATTGATGCTACTGAACATAAGGACCAGACCAAAGCCGGTTTTAATTCATTTTTTTTAATCACATAGCACCCCAATATTCCTACAGAGCTTCTGGTTTCTTTGAGCATTCCGATGTGCTTGGGTCTGCTGGAGTGCAATCAAAATGCTTGTACCCCTGGTTGCTTGTAGGGAATGGAGCATTTTGTAATGGGCATTTCAAGCCCACTTTTCATCCACTGACTACCGGGGCGGGGTTTACATACTAAAGGGAACGTGCTACTGTGTCGGGGTTGGTCCTGAGGAATAGAGGCTGGGGAAAAAAAGGCTGGAGGGAAGTATGTGCGGGGTTGGACTGTGTTATTTATTTTTAATTACGGACGGAGGCCTTACTGACTTTGCTCTTTTCTGTTTTTATTCCGTTTTGTTTCATTTTGGATTGAGCAGAACAAGAAGAGGATTAAGATGCTTCCGTTCCTTTATTTTTGATTACACCAGCACTCCCTCCCTCACATCCTTCTTTACTGTTTTTTTTTTCTTTTTCGTGTAATATTAAATACATTTTATTATTTTAATTGTTACACGTAAATCGCTGTCTGGAAAATCCATTTTTACTCACACGCCTCACACAAAGGTTTTCTTTTTGTCTTTTTTATATAAAGAGTTCAGGACAGCGATCCCAGATACCATGTGATTTCACAGACTCGGCTCAGACTGTTAAAATCACAAAAGACTTCCTTTACTTTTATGCATAGCTGATCCCTGCAGACCATCAGTTTAAGCAAATATGCAGGATGTCCACTATTTTTTATTAAGAAAAACTTTAATTGGTTAAAGATTTTTTTTTTCTTCTTTACTTTCTAATTTAGCAGAATTTGATTTGAATGCTGGAGGACCAAGCAGCTTTGGACAGCTTACAGGCAGGCCGCAGGTGCCCCAGGCCAGTCTACAGAGGTTGCTGGTGCACGGTGAGCAACCGAAGAGCAATCACACCCAGGCGGCACTCAGCCAATTGTGTGCCGCTCCCTGGGAACATCGGTCCCCAGCCAGCATTGGAATAGCCTGGACTCGAACAAGCGACCTCCAGGCTATAGGGCGCATCCAGCACTCCATGTGGCGTGCCTTTACCGGAT